>NW_023998630.1:1411101-1520651 GCF_014805625.2 Glossina fuscipes | reverse complement strand
GAGAGAGAGAGAGAGAGAGAGAGAGAGAGAGAGAGAGAGAGAGAGAGCGAAAAAAAACCGATACAAATAACAACAAATAAAACAGTAAACAAAAACGATAAACAAATGTTCAATGAAAGAATAGAGAAAGAGAAGATTGTCGTTGTAGAAAGATCATGCTCATCTCTTACCAAGCAGCAGTAATCGTCTGGCCCATAGTCATCAAAGGTGTCAAATTTTACCTCCACTCGAAAAAATTGTTATTTTATATTGCTGACATGGTATAAATTCCCGCCAAGCCAAACATAATATTTTAACTACGACAACCACTTAGCATCACGGACACGTTGATGTGTCATCTTCGGGACTTGTTTAAATTCTCTGATAAAGTTAATATATAATCTTGTTGATAACCTATAAATAAAATAAAAGTAAAGGCCCTCTATAAAGAAAATGTATTCTGGAAATAGATGCATGGTGCGTTGTTCAGTTGAAGTGGCAGCAAATTTAACAATTAAAATATTTTTACATTTATTTACATAAATAAATAACGACAACAACAAAACACTAGTAACATCCAGCCTTTGTCAGTATACATAACACTACCCATACTTAGTCAACACGGCTGAAAAAGCTATGATAACTGTTTAAAGGAGAGAAAACTAAGATTAACAACATGACTGCATATCTACAACAGTACGAACAGTTACAACGGCAAGAGAAAATATATCAATGATAAATAAGAAAAAACAGGTTGAATAAAAAAAAAAGATTAAAAATGAAAAGTCAGGGTACAGCGCACTAAAATATTGTCATAAACAGCTCTTTCCGATGTGCACTCTAACAAAACGAAAATGAATATACGAACAAGAAAAAAAATGAATTTAAATTTAGGTTAGATGAACGACCGCGAGATGATTGTTTGTGCGGGAGGCAGACTGGCGCATAAGAAGGAGGAGGGAGTGGGGGCAGAAAAAATATTTGAAAGAAAAAAGAAGTTTTTATCACACGTTAGTATTTTATGATAATCGCTATCAACGTTCTCAACCTCATACCCATACTCGTTAGGGTTTACCGATGTTCACTCTCTATACGCAACACTATGCGCAACACAGCAATCGCTGCAATTTTTGCCGTCGTCGTCATTATTCGTTTTACAGTATTGTATTAAAAAAAGAAAAATAAAAAACAAGAGGAGAAATGATTACAATTATTATGTTATTGTTGTAGTTGCTCTTCTACTTATAACAGTTTTGTATTCCATGCATTTCGTAAATGACATACAACAAATGTTGTTGCTCTCGTCGCTGTTGTTGCTGGTGTTGTTCTATTATATGCTTCTGTATTGGTGAACTATTACGGTTGTAAACGTTACGTAGGTGGTGTGCCTGTGTGTGGGAAGGAATGGTCGGCATATAAATAATAAAAGAAAAAAAGTCTTATACATGTATACTATTTACCGGTGAGCTTGCACTCGAGTTTTCCGCGAAAGTCCTTTTTACCTAACATCTTAGAAATATTTTTAGTATTTTTTGTGTGCGTGCATACGAAAATGAAAATATATTCATTTTGATATTCCATTTTCGTAGATCGACTCTTAGTTTGTTCAACCGCTCAAATTTGCGACCCCGCTGCTGGCTCATCCCAGTGCGTCTCCGTCTGGTTTGTATTTTTGTTTTTTCTAGCCTTGAAGTAGAAATCGAATAGAGAAAAGTCAGAGCTTATCAGTTAATCCTACATACCCGTGGACCTACCAACAAAGGCTACAAAGCTATCACAAAGCAGCTGATATAATAAAGAGATAAATCCATATAGGATTGTATAAAAATAATTTCTACTGATTTCTACTGCTATCCGTCTAGGTCTAACGCTTGATTTTCTTCCTCTTTTCTA
This sequence comes from Glossina fuscipes, assembly GCF_014805625.2. NCBI lineage: Eukaryota > Metazoa > Arthropoda > Insecta > Diptera > Glossinidae > Glossina > Glossina fuscipes. Next base: position 1,518,779 of record NW_023998630.1, on the reverse strand, counting down.
TTGACGACATAATGAAATATTTTTATACGTAATAAATAGTGGATAATCAAAATTCGCTTCTTTAGGGCTTATGTAATTTTCTGGCTTGTGCAGATATATATATTAGTTTGGGGAAAAAGAAACCCATTATTTTTTCGGTAGATGGCTGCACTGATAAATTTCTCGTAAAGTATCGATCAAACAATTTCCGATACTGTACATTTACATACTGTACATTTCGCAGTAAAAAAAATTCTTGTGCTGTTTTTTGTTTGGTGCATTCAGTTGTGAGTTACAGCGTGTTAAAAATGGAAGTGAACAAAGAGAAAATTCGGTACATTTTACAGTTTTTCTTTGACAAAGGCGAAAATGCAAGCCAGGCGGCTAAAATTGTGAAAGGTGTTTATGGTTCCGATATTGTAACAGCCAATTATGTGCAATTTTGGGTTCGTAGACTCCGTTCAGGAATTTTTGATGTTAAAAATGCACCTCGCACAGGTAGGCCGGTCGTCGAAAATGTCCATAAAATCGGAGAAATGATCGAAGTTGACCGGCATGTTAGCAGTCGTAACATCGCCCAGGAGCAAAAAATCGACCATAACACAGTTTTAAACCATTTACACAAAGCTGGATTCAAAAAGAAGCTCGATGTTTGGGTGCCACACCAATTAACAGAAAAAAACATGATGGATCGAATTTCCATCTGCGAAGCCTTGGCCAAACGGAATGAGATAGACCCATTTCTTAAACGGATGGTGACTGGAGATGAGAAATGGATCACATACGATAACCCTGTGCGAAAACGATCGTGGTCAAAGAGCGGTGAAGCACCTCAAACGGTGGTCAAACCAGGACTAACGGCCAGGAAGGTTTTGCTATGCATTTGGTGGGACTGGAAGGGGATTATTTATTATGAGTTGCTTCCATATGGCCAAACGCTAAATTCCGATCTCTACTGTCAACAACTGTACCGTTTGAAGATAGCGATAGACCAGAAACGGCCAGAATTGACCAACAGGAGAGGTGTCGTGTTCCACCAGGACAACGCTAGGCCACACACATCTACAGTGACTCGCCAGAAACTTCGGGAGCTTGGTTGGGAAGTTTTAATGCATCTGCCATACAGTCCGGACTTGGCACCAAGCGATTATTATCTTTTTCTTGCATTGCAAAATTTCTTTAATGATAAAAAATTGGAATCTAGGGAGGATTGTGAAAATCGACTACTAGAGTTTTTTGCAAATAGGACTTCTATGAGAGAGGCTTTTTGAAGTTACCTTTAAAATGGCAACAAATCATACAACAAAACGGTGCATATTTGCCTCAAATCGGACAATCCGAAGCATGTTAAATAAAGTCCTGAAGTTCATATAAAAATAATGGATTTCTTTTTCCCCAAACTAATATTTTAAACGACTACATCTTTTCTAATAACAATAATAACGATGTAGAGTAATGGTGATGAAGATGATGACAATGATAAAAATGCAAGCTATGCAAATTGCAACATACTTGAAAGCAAAATAAACAGCAAGGAAACAAGAAACAAACTCTTGGCGGCAAGAAAATAAAAAGGATTTTCTTTTATATTCAAGGTGTTTTTTTTATTTTTGAAAATTTATTGCATAAAATAGATAAAGGAGAGATTAATGCGTATATCTCACACAACAACAGGCAGTGGCTCGGCAGAAGCGGTGGTAAGAGGAAATTTTATTATGATCATAACAAATGAAAAGTGTGTGCTTGAGTATTTATGTGCCAGTATATATTTTCTATCTATGCAAGTTGCCTGCTTGCGTGTGGTTTATTGCCGCATTTATCCTCTAACGTTAAAACAAGTGCCTTCGTATCGCCGTTGAAAAAGGACGCAAAAGCTCTCTTTTGTTTTTTTGCAAAGAAAAGTTATTGTTAAGAAGCAACAATACACGCACAAAGTAATACGACCGCAAGCACGCACGCACACATCTTCCTTAAATTTTAAAACAACAAAACATTTGTCTCAAACAATACACGCATCTTATATCGTGCACCACTATCGTCACTACCTCAACGCTGATAACAAACTATATATAACCTCGTAGACATAATAACATCTGTTTTATTGCATTAATGAATGCATTGAAAAAGTCAAATTATATTTTACTATCAATTAAACGAAAAAGTGTCAGAGAGCGTTCGGGTCTTTGTCAATTATGGATGTTAGATGATTTGAAAAGAGTAAACGATTAAATTTCAGCCAGTTGTCTTGTAAATTCACACAATTACGAACTTACCATTTTGCATAGAAGTAGAAAACACTATCCCTCTAATTTTTCGCTTCCAATGCAATAGATTAAAAAATCCAAATCCAATTTTCAATCCCAAAAAATGATGATTCTCATCTTCTCTTTCAGGTAAAAAAAAACGGGTTGGAAATCAGTAAATGCGTTTTAGGAGTGTACCCATAAGCAGCTGTAGCAGCACGTAGAAAATAAAGCGAAGCTTACTGGGACAGACTTGGTCTTTGCCAAATTAAGCGTCAACAAGAAATTTGTGGTAGTCCGTCAGAAAGTGAACGTGAATATAATTTGACATATCGTAGTCGGTATCAATTCGATATTTGACTTTCTTAATAATAACGTGAGTTTCTGATTTTTGGATGTGCTTTTAAATTTTTCCCTCACCGAATTTCCTTTGAAATAACTGAAAGCTTTGACCACATATGAGTCGTATTGCGACTTATTTGTCAAAGCAGATATTGGAGGCACCAAACCATTCCTACTGCATTACACTTAATAGTTCGCACGTTAAAGTAAATTATGGCCCTATGCCGCCTTGAATTACTTCTCAAGCAGATAAACTTTATAGGTCAAACTTTGTTCCATGCAAGGCGTATGTAAGGCGGGTTAAAGTGGTTGACCGGAAAATATATGATAAAAAGTCATCTCCCGTGATAGGGTGTATCCTCTTTCAGAGTGCGTAATCAATTTAACAGAATCTTTTCATCCTGCGTGCAAAGAACAAAGGAAACGGAGGCAAATTTGGTAAATTTTGACCGTAAACTGATGACATATACCTTTGATTACCTTTTTAAATTCCTTCAATTAACTTTAAAGAGCTACGATGCAAACTTGCACGAGGTGTTCATTTGCTCCAACGTAATAATCCATCCGGGTCAATGCAATAAGTTGGTTCTGATATTCGATAGCCAGCTTCAAATAAAAAACTGGGGTAGTTTTCGACCTTTGGCGAAGCTTGCACCGCCTGTTTACTTAATAATAAGAAAGTTTGGAAATCTGAAACAGTAAATGAACCTTGAAACATTGAATCTCACCACAACGTCCGAAAAAAAAGATGGAAAGTAGAGAAGCACAATATGTGTTAAAAGATAATTGCGAATTCGGAAGAAACAAATTTTACAATTATACAACAGTCTTAAAGCAAAGTTTTGTTCGATTATTGCATAGAGCAAAAGAAATGGACTCAAATATTTTCTATCGACATAAATAGCGAGAGCCGGGTATGCGTCGCTAAAATAGTGAAAACTTCCTTCCTAGTGCAAAAAACAAAATGAATGGCTTCGCCATTTGTAGTTATTGCGAGATAGCGATATTCCGACCCATGAGACATAAAAATAGGACATCGCAGTTCCTCCATCAACGATCCATCTGACTGTCAGCAGTGGCAGGAAAGATGCCTCTAGGTCTCACGTCGAACGTTGAAATGTTTATGTCAAGGTTGTATACTGCCGCAAAGCCGAATAAATAAGAGTCAAATCGAAGTACAGTTTCCCCATATTTGGTCGTATATATTGTAAGGCATAGTACTTTCTACTCGATTGGGCACGCATCCACTGGGATACGGCCGTTCCCTGACTGATTGGTCATATTTAAAAAAAGAAGAAAAATATGCAGTTCAAAACCATTTTGAAACTCAATACCACGAGAGCTTCATCAATTCACGATTAACATAGGCGGTGATTAAATTCTCTAGCTGATAATTTACCCTAAAGCTTGATTTAAATATTTTGTAGGATTGTAGGGGGCAAGTCATCCGAAAACCGTTACTGCGAAAGGCGAATCAGTTACTCGTAAGTTCAGAATTCATAGAAGATTTGTTGCGGAAAGACTAAATTAAGACGAACTATTTACATACTTTTTGAAGGAGGTTGTATGTTATACATTTGCTCAATAGTAAATCATTATAAATTTAAATATGAAGGAGTATTGGAATTCATACAACGTATATGATGCACATAGGGGAAGGAAAATCGAAAAATAAAAATCTCTAATTGAAGTGAAACATCACAGCTTGGTTTATAAAACAGGTAACGTTGTCACTCTTGTTATTTTGTGCAACGTTTGGTAGACAAGTTTATTTCTTTAAACAATTTTTAATAATAATCACTTGTAGTTTTCAATCTTTACGCAGATTTGTACCAAAATGAACCCAATATTCTCCTTTGTGAGTACGATTTCACACAAGTTTTTATCGTATGGTAAAACTGTTCAAAATTGGGTGCAGAAATTCCTCATGAGCTAGTTTTTGTAGAAAAAAGTTGAATGGGTTTACGGCGCTTTAATAGCTTTTTAGGTCGAGCAGTGAAATGGATACGTCCTCTTTAAGGTTAGAAAAAGTAAAATTTTGCTGTCAAAATGGAATGTAAATGTAAATGATGTTTCTAGTGAAAGAAATGCAATAGGAATGAATTTGATTGGTCAAGCATATCAGTGTAGTGAAAAGTAAAAAGACGATTACAAATCTGGCAAATGCCTACAAATTTGTGATCGCATTGCTATGTCGATCACATAAGTCCCCAAAAAAAGTATTGAGAGATATGGAGCATTTAAAAAGCATTTTCTCCTGCTTTCAATAATTGCATGATAATTTTAGCAAAGCGATATTCCTTCAAATGGTCTAGAGCAATTTCCAAAGAAATTGGGAATGCTGTATCATCACGAATCGTTTGTCGACGACTATAAGATGCCAATTTACCAAGAAGCATAGCCTGGAAAGTGAAGGTTGGCGGAATAAATCCTATGATATGGGGCAGCTAATCTTGAAAGGTGGTCTGTCTGATACGTCTCAGAATTATGGATAGATATGTATATAAAAAATTATTGAAAACTGTAATTTTACCGTACGTCAAAGACAATAAGCCACTTTTATGGATATTTCAGATAATCGTGGGAAACATTCATCCAATTTGATGAAAGCATAGACCGTAGCTTGGATGTCACTGAATGGCCAAGTCACTCCCCCGGCCTCAATCCTATTGAGACGGTAGCGATAGAAACGAATTGGGGGAAAATATTCAAAAATTATCGCATAATTATAAATTAACAGAGGCCTGTAATAATTAAATTCATCCGTGCTTACAAAAACCGGAGCTGTGCATCATAGTAGTATACCCGCTATTGACTGCCTGAATTGATTAATTCGTGTACATACACGATTTTACTGACCACCTGGAACCATACGACATTTTTGAACTGGACTTGTTTTATGGTTTGTTTCGACTTAACATAACCCGAAAACCATTTTTAAATACGGAAATCTTCCTACGTTACAAATAAATTATAAACGGAACCACAAATAGAAGGCATATGCCCATCAACGGAAAACCACCTATTTTTCTATCCATCTCTGCATATATTGTAAGGCATATAAATATATATAAGGCATATAAAATATATATTATATTTACAGAACATATTAACCATCATTTAATTAGAACCCTTTCTAAGCACGGAATAAAAAAAATTTGAAAGTTGTTTATAGCAAATATCCTTGACTGTGATTGTTTTAGTGCTTGCTTTGTTTATTATTAAAAAGAAAAAAAAGAAAAAGCGAAATAAAAGCCAATACGGTCACGAAAAGCAATGTCATCCTGTCGTTTATTATTTTGTCAGTATTTTATTACTACTATGAGTTCCTGGATAGCGCGTTACAGGCAAACAAGTCATGCAATATCAAATATTTGTTGAAAATATAAATGAATCAAGCTTCAAAACACAATTTTCTTCCTTTACGAAAGCAATTGTTGTGCTTCTTGGTTGCTCTTACTTCTCTCCACTGTTAAATAGCCCTTATGGGAAAGGGCAAAAAAAGATCAATTTGAAGCTAAGATATTGTTACGAATTTCGCTTTTCTAAAGATAGGACTCGTACCACTAGATCGTGAATATTCTTTTCATGAGATGTACACTTTAAAATTCTTTTATTTACAATTATATTCCTTAACAGTAGGATTATTCACAATTTATTTTGGCCGTGCTCTCGACTCAAATGCTCTTCTCCGACCACCTCTGCCTTCCGTATATATTCTATTTATTTTTACGAGCATATTCCTATTGCCTAATTTCATGGCTTCATTTTTAACCCATTAACCTGCTTTTTCGGTAATCGTTTTCCTCGGCTGGCAGCTGCATGAGAAGCAACGAACGTATATTTGGTTTTCCTTTCTCTAGAGAATTTATTATTTGGGAAAATTAATTATCCGAATGAACTGGATTTAGGATTTCCGTAACAATATATTAGAAAAAGGAAGAAAATTTGGAGACAGTCTTAAACTGCTTTATATTAACAAAACTTTTTGCCGCCCATTAAACAAAAGCGAATCTGGTGATTAAGAAAGAGGACAACAGTTTGAAATGGTATAATTATTAATATTTCTTTTAATTTGCAGTTGTCTTTAAAACCGCTACTTAAAGTTGCTGCTTAAACGTTAATTTAAGCGCAATCGTATATATATATATACATATATATATATGTGGTTTTCCCTTGCAGTAAAGGCCCTTTAATAGAGAACGGAAATGGTAAATTAATTGTTGCTTCTTGTTGCCGTTAGAGCCGGGGTGGTGTGCGTGTAAGAATAGCAAAACAATTCAAATTGATTTAATTTTATTATATTTCGAGTATAATATAGCAAACAAAGTCATGCCATTATTTCTATGTATAAAGAAATTTTTTCTATTTGTTTGTTTACTTATTTAAAACAAAACAGTGATATAAAACACAAAATAAATAAAGAAAAAAACACCACCTCCCAAAAAAGGGGCTTAGACCAAAAGTGCTCTTCGATTTGTAACACAAAGAAAAATATAAATATAATCTTCACCTTCTTTAGGAGGATCATCTTCCTTATCCATAGCGCAATTCTACTGTATTTACAGTCGCAAAAATCAAGAAGGAGAAACTGAAAACTTAGCTTCAATAAATCTTTAGTTGATCACCATAGAGTAAGTTTGAAAATCGGCGTAAATCCATTCAAAAACACAATATTCATGTATCGACTTTAAGATTTGTGCCCCAAGACGAAGAAAACAGTTTTCGTTCTTGTTCTTTATGCATATACCAAAAACAATTCAATAAACTCAAGTTGAAGCAATTAAAGTGAAGTTGTTAAGCAGACACGACCGGGTACGTTCGCATGACATTTGGCAATTTTATAATTTTCTTTTTAGTTTCTTTTTTTATTTTAAGGCTGCAGAGCAGAGAATATAATTTAAATATTTAGTTTATTTGCACATAATTTTTCGCAGGGATTATCTTCAATATTATTATTTTCGTTTCTACTACAATTTCTTTTCCGTTTCTATTTCCTTTCTTTAAAAGAAAAAAGTTAAAAGTACGTTGATTTTGGCCTTTCATTTATAAAAACTTTAAAAACCCTCTGTAGCATTCCTGCTTGTACCTTTAACATCGTTAATCGAGCACTGTCTTATGTTTGCACGTCTCTCCTAAACCTTTTAACGGCATTCTCAAAGTGTCAGTATGAAAAAAGGGGGAACTTGGGATTTGGTCCGTATCTACTTAGCGCAATACCAAAGATTTAATACACTGATCATGAAGAATCCAAAAGAATTTTTGAAAAGCCACAAATTTCTATATTTTTTTTTTATCACTATGACTTAGGTTTAGGCTTACATCGATAAAGAAATTTTAGAAGCCTTATCTAATTATTATCGTTTCATAAAATTGTTAAATCAAATCGCTCGTAAATAGTAAGCATTTTATTGCAAGTCCTTGCATTTTATTCTCTTGAATAGCAAGGTATCCATGATTCTAATATAACTTACTTACTTTTTTTCTTTGCGTTATATATATACCAGCAAGTTTCTCTTAACTCGTAAAAATGTTGGTATATGTTGTTATTTCTTTCATTTCTTTACTAAGTTTTAAAATGAAATGTTCTTCGACTGGATTGGATTTTAAATGAAAACTACGTTTGGATAGTGAATTTTATCTTTTCTAAAAGTTATGTTTGAAAGAAAAACCTAAACGAGTTGTTTTCAATGAGTTTAATTTGAACAAGAGAGAGGGGAAGAGAGAGAGAAGCTTGTAATAAACTGGAATTGAATTTGAAGAGCATTTGGCATTTCCAAACCGTTTTGAAAAGTTCCATAATAAATTCAAAATTTATAAGTTTTCTCATTTTCCAAAATGTTTATCTACGGATTGCAACAACCCAAATTTAGAAAATAAAATATTTCAGAATTCTTTTTTTTAACGGGTTAAAAGATTATTTCCACCTTATAAAATAGATAAAGCGCAAATACGCACTATCTGAAACAAATCTTCCATCCGAAAAAGTTTAAATTTCTCTCCGAACGCTTCAAAAATCTTGTTTATATTAAAATTCCTCCTACGCATACCTGTATATGCACTGAAATGTCTTCATAAATTACTTGTGGATATTTAAAAGCGTTTCCAAACAAATATACTTTAGATTGCATTACAAATTAGGCAATCAGTCTAACCGTTCAATGCTTATGCTAAGAAATTAAAAATTTGGAATGAAGTTTTCGATTAGTCGTTGATTATGAATTCGGCTACAGAATTGTAGACTTCTTTGCTAAGTTCTCTATCATTTGCCGACACGTAAACCGCAAAACGTGCAGTTTTTGAAAAACAAAGCAAAGAAAAGGAGAAAAAATATATTTGAAGGTGGTAAAGAATTTTTATACTCCTTGGCTATAGAATATACAGATGTTGACGTAAAGTGACGGAGATCAATTTCTAATTATTTATCTTAAAAGAAAGGGACAGGGAGGTGGCCCACGGTTTAACATTGGTGTTTGATTTTTCCTAGAATATAAGTGGCTGGGCTTTTTGGTGATGATTTGGTTGCAAGTACTATTATGAAAGATCATTCCGCACATCAAGTAATATTTAGTACAAGAAAATTCAACCTTTTCAAGATCAAATAATGAAAATTAAATTATATTATTATTATTATTATTATTGGCGATAACACATTTGGAACCGAAAATAATTCTTGTAGTAAAGATAGCTTGATTTGAAAGAATTTTGCAGTTGGCGCGACAAGTAAGATTTATTATTTTTCCGTTCAATATTGTGTACATGCATGCTGTGTGTGGGAACATTCAAGTTGATGCAAAAGTGTATTAATTTCAAGCCTGCCAAAGAGTATTAGAGCAAACAAGAATAAAAATAAAATTTACATCTGTTAAATAAAAGAATAGTAGGTTTTGTGAGAAGACTATATCATGTATTTGGCATCTTAGATATTTAAGTGGTCGTCAACATAGCAACATAGATTAAATTTCGACTGGCCTATCGCGTTGCAGACATGTTTCTCATCATTCTTTTGTTGTTAAAAATGAAAACTGATCAGAAAAGAGAGCATTTAGGTATTGACTACTTGACATCGCTATGAAATAAAACAGCTCGCTCCTGTATAAACAGAGGATTCTAATCGCAAAAAAAAGTGCAAATTTACCATTGCAAAGTCAAATGGAAGCTGGTATTACACACACACATATAAATGAAATTGAATTTCCTTCGGAGAAGAAAGTTATAAGCAATTCCATTTACCTAAATTTCACACCATTAACCCGAATTTCGAATTTAGGTCAAGCGTTAGAAAATCTTGCATGCACGTTGATATTGAAAATGAGAAAATCCATCAAAGCCCACGCTAACGATAATGCTAATCTAAATTAAGAAAATTTCTGTCTCCATTTATTCAGTTTATTGCGCCCTACTTACAGCTACAACAGACCAACGATATTCGCTGAGTGAACCTACAGGGTCTGCAAAAACATCGACTAAGCTCATCAAAGATGATAAATGTGATCTATTCGTTCAGAACTGAATATAATTTTTGTCTCATTTGTTAATATATTTTTTGTTATTATTGTTACTGCCGTTACCGAAGCAGCTGCGTCTTGCATTTCTGTTAAACGTTATTAGAATATTTATTTACAAGAGTGATTAAAATTTATTAGTTTGCAATTTTGCAATAACTTTTGCTATATTGTATCGATCGTATAAATATAGTATATACTAAAACATTCAAACCTGAGCATGTGGTAATTTAATACGTTTTCCCAAACAATAACAACAATCTTTCTTTATGGTTTTTGCAATTATTTAGCAATAAAAAGAGAGAGAGAGAGAGAGAGAAAGAAAATGGAATTATCTGCATTACGTTTGTTTTGTCGCATATAATTCGAACAACAGCAAGAACAACAAATAATAAATACTAAATCCATTGAAATGAGCTTTTTTGGTAAAATTCAATTAAGCACAATTAAATAAAAATTGAGCAAAAAAAAAATTATTTGTCACAGCAATTTCCAAATATCAAATGTCATCGAAAATGTATTTAAGTTTTTATTTTTTATTGCATTTTATTTTTCTTTTCTTCTTACTTTTTATTTGCTATAGCTTTCCTAGATTTTACATATTTTATGAAATCTCATATCTGCCAGTAAAAGGCCCAAGAATACTACGGTGATCATTGCATTTGTAACACAGAAGAACGCGTTGCGTCCTTCACATTCTTTACGTGTATATATATACGTGTGTATGTATTTTTGAGAAAAAATTAAAATATGGACCATACATACACGTGATTGAATATCATAGATTCATTTTGACAGCAAATCACTTGGAGCACTTACCTATTAAAAAAAAAAACTTTTTTTGGACTGACTGCTAGAATTCCAAAGGTGTTCAATACCGTATTTATAAGTAAGTCTTTTTTGACTTTTTCAAACGTTTCGCTCAAGACCCTTATCGGATCACATCTAGTTATAAATCTAACCTGAAACTATCAACCCTCGCCAAATTTCAATTGTTTTTTTCAATTTTGTGTAATGGATTTAACAATAGAGCACAATGCAGTGCGTGCGCCGCAGTTTATTAAGAATACTCCTCTGTGAAACTATGTACTGACCAATGATCTCTGACGAAACCGTATGTTTCAGCTTATTGTACTGCAATTGCAAACTTATTGCGGAAAAGCTCGTACTAACTAGTTAATAACGTATATGCGTAATATGAAATAGAAAATTTTAACTCGATAGAAAAGTACAAAATTTTAATAAAAACTAATATGAATCTTCTCTAGCGGTGTGTCTCTTTATAATATCGTCGCGTACTATTTTTAAAAAAAAAAAGTGCTGAAAATCCTTCGTAAACAACTGATTACTGCATAATACATACTAAGGAAATCAAAAGTCATCCCTGCTTACGGTACGACAATGAGCGCTATGTACAGAACCGCTTGCAAGCCGAAAGACGAGGAAGAATCTGCTTCTTTGATGTGAGTGAACTATTAGATGTTGAGTAAAAAAATGAACCGAAGGATGAAAGGCATATTCATTTTGGTAAAACGTTTGCAACGCCGAGAAGAAAGCATCAGAGACCCCGAAATGTATACATGTTCTTGAGCAGCATTAAATTCTAAATCAATTTAAGCTTTTGCCGTCTGTCCGTCTGTGCAAGGTCATTTTAAATTTAGCAGAAACGTTGGAAGTTCTTGATTGCATATTTGTATTAATAATAAGCCAAATCGGTCGAAGGACACGCCCACAGCACCACGAAAACTGAGAACACCTCTGTTTTTCACAAGGAATAAAAAATTGGCTTTTACTCATTACTCATAAACTATAACAACCAAATGTACCAAAATTTGAAGGCATATTCTATGAGCAATGCTGTAGCATTCGTCTACAAAAATGGAAAAAATTGAGCACGCCTACCCAATATTACAGTGTATCATAATGGAATTGTTTTTTCAGTGCTTTTATAACGCGTAGAAATAAGCTTCAGAAACCCTATAAGTCTTGACCAGTTGCAAATTAGGAATGTACCTAAACATGTCTGTCTGTTCGTCTGTCCACCTGTCGGTTTGCACAACTGTAGTATTTGTGTTAAACATTATCCCGTTAGCGAATGAAGATATCGTCGACAAATTTGGAATTGACGCAAACTTTACAAAGGACACACCTACAGCGCATGTCTGCGTGATAAAAAGTATTATTTTGAATATATAAGAAATCAGTTGCATCCACTCTATATTACAGAGCATGAGAATTTTGTTTTTTCACTCCTTTAGTCTTTTTTTGTGGTCAACAATGATGGTATAAAAGATTCGGTCACTACCGAATATAATTTTCTTATTTGTTGGCTTGTATGACTTTGTGTACAATTTAAAAGACGAAGTTAATTGTTGCTATTCAAAAGGTTTGATTAGAGTAATCAAAATCAGTTAGATTTGCTTATAAAAAACAAACGCCTACACTTTCAAATGGCTGTGCTTCCGTTTATATATATATATTAAAAAATATTTCGATGCTTCAGAATTTTTTATGCGCCCATTTGTTATTACTTTATTCCCCTATGCAACAAATTCCAGTGAATGCAGTGATTTCTAAACTTTTGTGAACGGGAGAGAAGGAAGTCTATCAAAAGTGTTACAGAAGCACACAGACGATCACGCAGTATCCGCATTATGATTCTTTAACATAATCTAACGCTATTGTTAAGGTCAGTTGACGTTTGCACTTTCTATTCCAATATATATGAGTTGCGGGCTCGCTCCTATGTTAGATCTCTTTTATTTTATTTATTTAAATTTTTTACTTTTCCCTTTTTTGTTCTTTTTATTTATTCTCTTCAAAATTTAAGTGTATAAAAATTAACAAGTTTAGTTAACTTCAACAAGACACACACAGCACCAAAATTAGTTAATCATATGATAGGGATGAGAGCACATAGGCTTATATTAAAATCCAACCATCGTTCCAACAAGATGGTCTTAAGGATCGTACAATTAATGAGATGGCTTATTGTGGTTGGCTAAAACCCACCCCGTCTCTTGACCTCTGGCAATCATAGATCTTCCAGATCGTTGAACAAAGGACAGCATTTAATACAACACAAAAGCCAGCAAAGGACGAGACATCTAGCTCATCACAATGATGAAGATTTCTACAGAGTTGACCATAACAAACCCTACTTCTAGGCAAGAACAATTTTTAATGATAGTTACTCCATTTTTAGATTTTGGAGCGAAAACCAACATATAATGTATAGACAATTCGTTATGCTTTTAATAGTAGTTCTCTAAATAAATCGGGGGCGAATGTTTTGAACCCCACAAAAAAGTCACTATAAATATAACTACTAAGCAAAAAAATTTTACTTTTCAACTTTTAGAAGTCAACGGCTTGAAAATAGAAGAACCGTTAGATGATAGATCGCGGAAACTCTATAAATCGTCGTCATATTTAGCTAAATTTGATGAAGACGTGAATGTGTGAAAGTTAAAACAGTAGCTATTTACGCCGACTTTCACTTCACTCTCACATATAACCCAATGAATATAGCAATACAATAATATTGAATTTAACTTATCAATCAGCATGGAAAAGGGAGTCGTCGAGAGAAGTCTATCTTGAAGTAAAAAGTGTCTCAGAAACGCGCAAACAAAAAACTTGGCATTGCTTTCAACATGGTTTCAGTCTACAAAGAACGTTAGCGTTTCTGATACTGTTGAGTCGGTCGGTAACAAAGATGTTACAAATGAGCAGGGAAGTTCCTCTGGTTTAAGCTATGCTGGCAAGGGTATCTCCTCCCATCGGCGTCACTCAATGTACTCAGGCGTCATCACCTAAATCTAATAATGAGAATAATAAAACGTGCTCTCCCCCTTCGAATTTGAACGCTGGTCGCCAAACTGCGCACGTCGCACAAGGCGGTCGTGCAAGTGAGGTTATCCCTTCTATATTCTCCCCAACCCAAAACTCCCCACCCGTGAACCCTACTACTCCTAGTATAGATAACATTTGCTTGAAGGCAGTTCCTCCCAGAAAAGCAATATTTGTGTCAAGACTGGCACCTGATACATCTGTGGATAACATAAAAAGTTATCTGGCGGCGAAAGTCCCATCTGTCAATTTAAAGCGTTTTAGCATTTTCAAATTGACTCCTTTTCAATCTAGGGCAATCTCTTCTCTTAAAATGCTAGTTCCGACTGAAAACATTGATTTGTTGTTAAATAAACCATTGTGGCCAGTTGGATCCTTAATTAAGGAATTTGTCCCTCGTGAGCGACCCCGTAATACTAATGCAGTAGTCCTGTCGCCTTTTAAAAACTACGTGTTTCTTCAGGATCATTATCGCTCATTTATCAAAATGTTAGGCCCTTAATTCAAATTCAAAAATTCGTTCTACTTTCCCAAGTTCACTGAGCACGGAGTTTGCCTGTTTGGCCTTCACTGAAACTTGGTTAAAACCTGCTCTGCATTCGTCGGAACTTTTTCACAATTCTTTCCACGTTTTCAGAAATGATCGATTGAATCACATTGATGGCGATGTATTAATTGCCATATCTGTGTCAGTCCTATTCAATTGAATTTCCTACTACACCTAAGGTGGAATTTTAGCGAGCGAATATGCCTAATACACACCTATTTATAACCTGCTCCTATGTTCTTCCAAATTCTGAAATCTCAATATATAAGAAACAGACTGCCCTCATCTGTGTAATGGTCAAGCAGTCTAGACCCACCGATTTGGTCGTTGCATTGGGTGACTTCAATTTGCCTCAAGTCACTTGGTGTAACACTGATAATTCTGGCTGTTTGGTTCCTACTTCAACGTCTGATAGGGCTGTTGTGTTCTTTAGTTAATTGTTTGATCATAATTTGGGTCAATATAATCGTACCCCTAATTGTAATGGTAGACTGCTTGATCTTTGTTTTACAAATTTTCCTGAGATTAGTGTAAATTGTTGTCCAACTTTTAGTTTACCCGAGGATCCGTATCATCCAGCTATGTGCATTTCCTTTCATTTCAAATATGATGGTTCGTTGAACTGTTCCAAATAGAACTTTTTTAAATATTATGAATTTCATAAAATCAATATTGTATTGCTAATCCTAAATACTTTTATAAATTTGTTAACTCAAAAATAAAAATTTCCATACATCCTTCGCATGTTTCTTTTAATGGCTCTGATTCCTGGATGAGTTTGACATTTCAAAGCTCTTTGCTGAATGTTTCCGACGAAACTTTTTGACTGCTAATTCCGATTTATCAGCAAACTACCCATATCCTGTAACTAATTTGGTTGCAATTCCCAATTTCGTTATTTCTGAAAATGGCGTTTTTAAAAGGCTGAGCTTTCTAAAATGTAGTTGTGCGCCTGGACCTGATGAAATTACATCATGTGTACTTACATCTTGCGCTGTCGAGTTATGTGGCGTTATCTCAAAGTTTTTTAACCAGTCCTTGAATTTAGGTGTTTTCCCTTTGTGTTGGGAGAGTACTTTCCTTATTCCTTTTCACAAAAGTGGAAGTAGACAACGCGTTGAGAACTACAAAGGCATAGCCAAGTTGAGTGTCTTGCCCAAGCTGTTCGAGCGTATTGTGACTCAGCATTTCGATTTTGGCATTAATTCGTGTATTTCTCCACACCAGCATGGCTTTCGGAAAGGAACATCTACCGTCGCCATTTTGTTAGAGTTTACTTGTCATGTTTTCAAGGCTTTTTTTAGTGGCTCTCGCACAGATGTAATGCACACTGATTTAAGCAAAGCGTTTGATTTGGTTAACCCTAACTTACTGACTTTTAAACTCAAACCCTCGGTCTTCCCTTTCTATTTAGTAAAATGGATGAGCTCTTATCTACACAGTAGATCATTCAGGGTTTTGTTTTAACTTCATCACCTCAGATGAATTCCCCGTGACGTCCGCGGTACCTCAAGGCAGCCACTTGGGTCTCATATTATTCAGTTTATACATTAATGATCTCCCATCGGTGATTAATTCCAGTCAGATCTTGATGTACGCTGATGATTTAAAACTGTTTTCTTCCTTTTCTCTAGAATCGCAATCACAATACCTTCAAAGTGACTTGAATAATTTGGTTGCGTGGTGCTCTTTGAATCTTATGAAAATAAATCTAAATAAATGTAAGAAGCTTTCTTTCTCAAGAAGGAAGTCGTTCATTACTCAGTATTTCATCGATTCGCACAAGTTGGAGGACGTCGATTCGTTCACAGATTTAGGCGTTCTATTTGACCAAACGTTACGTTTTAATTTGCTCTTGTTAAGCAAAGCTAGATCCGCGCGTGGTCCAAAGAGCTTGGTGATCCTTATATTACGAAAAGGCTGTACATGTGTTTGGTTAGAGCTATAAATGAGTATGCCTCTGTTGTTTGGTCTTCTTCATACAGATGATATGAGCCGTTTGTTTTGAAAGTGGTTCAAGTCCATTTTTAAAAAAAATTTAGCTAATGATGACAATAATCGCAATCCTATATAATCTTTTTTTTTACAAACAATTTAAATCTAGTATTATTAAAATCGCTATGATTTGGGGCACTTCAAAATTAGCTAGCTAACGAAATGCGTAAAATTTATTTTCAAACTGGTTTAAGTCCACTGAAAGAAATAATTTTGATATGGAATGTCTTATGTTCCAAAATTCCGAAAAAATGCATTATTGCACAGTACAGCAATAAAACTCACTACGAAGCTGTAAAATTCGAGAATCGTAGAAAATTATTTATCATCAGATGATGATGATGGAGTGCCATGTAATTTCAGCAGAAATTCTCTAAAAGTGAATGAGTTACCAGAAAGAAATGATGATAAATACGCTCAAAAATTAAGAAAATCTTATAGGAATAAAGGAAAGAAATATTACACTGCAGCTGGAAAAATTATTCGGGAAAAAATATTCCAAGACAAAGACTGCCATTGTTTAAAGAATTGCATAAACCTGATTAATGTAGAAGAAAGAAAAAATATTTTTGATAACTTTTGGAATTTGGAGAATTTCAATAAACAAGACTTATATTTACATGGCTACCGAACAGCATATTGTGCAACGTAAACGCTTGGGAAATCGCAAAGGTTACCTTTTCCAGAATTGTCTGTTTCCATCGTCTATTACAAACGTAACATGTACATTCTCAACCTAGGTATACATATATGCCTGGGATGAAACTGTGGCATCGAGAGGGTCTCAAGAAGTAGTATCTTGTATATTAAAACACCTCAAAAATCTAGAAATCAGAAACATATCATAGCTTAAAACGATATGTGCACTGGGCAGAACAGGAATATAAAATTGGCAGTAACATGGTTGAAAATTGTGCAATCGGCAGAAAATAATGCAGATATTATTGACCATAAGTGTTTTCTACCAGGACATTCATTTTTGCCAAATGATAGTGATTTTGATGTGATAGAAATGGCTTTGAGGAAAAATAATTTAATGTTTGTCCCCCAGTAATATTATGAAACCATAAAAACATGTCGAAAGAGTAACAAATTTTTATTAACTAAAATGAAACGTGAAAATTGTTTTTCTACAAAACCTCTGGAAGAAGCGATTCATAAAATATTAAAAAATACTAGTGGCGAACCTGTAAATTGGCTAAGAATATGTTGGATGCGATTTATAAAAAGTGAACCCTATAAAATGTTTCATAAAGAATCAATGGAAATGGATACACAGTTCAAAATATTACCTTGCCGGGGAAGACTAAGAAATTTCAACAAAATAAAATTAACACCATTATACAAAAATGTACGTCCCATTTCAACCCCTAAGCATAAGAATATGATGGAGTTACTAAGGTTTATACCATCTATGCACAATGAATATTTTAACAACCTCATACATAATTTAAATGGGGGACATATAATATGGCAATTCTTTTATATTATCCTTAATAAATGAATGTTAGTTTAATTTTCTAATAAATAAATCTAAAAAAAAGGAAAAATTAACTTATAATAATATTAAACAAAGAACACAAAGTGGACTTATTCCTTTTCACAAGCAAAAAAGTCATTTTATTAACTTTGAAAGTGGTTTAAGTCCATTTTAGGCTCTGAAACACAGCATGTTTAAGGTCACAAAGCCATAAAAACAACTTAATACCAGTTAACAATATTTTTGAACAATTCAAACGCAAACCCTTAAATATCTCAATATAAGAAAAAATGGACTTGAACTACTTTCAAAATAAACGGCTCATATGTAGATTCAATTGAATCTGTTAGAAGCAATTCTTGTTATTTGCCCTTAGGAATTATGAAATTAGGTTGCTTCTATTATCCTCCCGTCATTTGAGAAACGTAGATTTGTTCTTTGGATTTCCTTCTTAATCAAAGTAACAAATGGTACTATTGACTCGCCCGCATTACTTGGGGAGATAAGCTTTAATGTCCCTACCCGCTTCTCTAGGCACTTTATCTTTGTTCTCATTATTGGATTCTTCAAAGTCTATTAAAGCAACTGTGCTTAATATGCGCGATTTACGTACGTCGTAGTTAAACTAACTTTCCATTCTCAATATCTCATCTTTTATTTAAAATAATATTATGTTGTTAACGTGTTGGTTGCTAAGCTTATGCATGTTTGCAATGGTTTAGGGGTTCACTTACAACCTGGATCTGTTCTTGTTGCGGGTGTACTTCTGTGCTAACTGTGTACATGCTTTTTTTTATTTTTTGTTTTTTTCTCTCTCTCTTTTTATTTGTTTATACATGAATTATTATTTTTAACTTTTTAATTTATTTGTAACTTACTTTGTTATGATTATTCTTCTTTTTTTCTTCCTTTTTATTGTACACTAGTCTTTAAAACAAATTCGACTGTAATTTTCTTTAGTTGAATTTCATGTATAAATAGGTAAATAAATAAATAAGTAAATAAATAAATAAATGACTGAAAGCCAGAGCTATCAGGAATGAAGCAAATCAGCCACGTTCATTAAAGCGATGGTAGAGCTTTAAAAAAAATACACCAACTCGGAAAGGTCAAAAGCTAAACGGATTCACCATACGAATATGAAATATTTTCGTATTATATCCGCCCTTTACGGTTTCGATTTGTTTCAAGGATCTTAACGTGCAACAACTAGTTTTATTATTGGACGGAGCGTTCTAACTTTCATAGGTTAAATGAAAAAATTTTTTTGTGTTTATTAAAAGCGGATATTCCCTTCGCGCGTGGTAAGTGAATGCATTGGTGTACATCGAGGTGCTGTTACTTATTGGAAATGACTACAGGATAAATGTACGAGTCTCTAGAAATTTCACCGATCAAAATGGATATGGATGGGTATGAAATAATCAGTTCAAAGCATTGCGGTATATATTACGAGAGGTTTCAAAAAGAATATGTTTACCTTCTTTTTTTAATAACACAACATGAACGCGACTTGCAGTTAAATTATCGCTTTCTTTTGAGTGACGGTTATCCTAGTAATATGAGTTATTTAATCGATTTAGAATATACATTTATTAATTTTGCCAAGAAAGAATGGATGAAGTGAGATTAACAAATGTGATGACAGCGTAATAGTGAACCAAAGAAGAAAATAGATGAGAAAAGACGAATTTATTAACAAACAGCTTACTGGATCATTGTACAGTCAAACCTGTTTTTGTGCGGTGTTTTTCATGCGCTTTTTTTTGTGCGATTCTTTTTGTGCGATTCTTTTTTTTGTGCGATTCTTTTTGTGCGATTCTTTTTTTTGTGCGGTATATGAATATCGACACATTGTATTTCGCCGAGAGGTTAGGTCAATCTGAACTGTGTTGGCATCACTTTTTTTGCTATCAGTGTGTATGTACACATTGCAACAGCCATTTTCATACCTATTGCATCAGTCAATTTCAATACATACTGCGCCATCTAATAACTTTAGTTAATTGCTGACCTTTTAACCGGATTAATTTTATAGTGAGATTAAAGGTAAATTAATTGTTTTCCCTATTTTTATGATTTTTATTTTATTTTTAGTCATAAGTACTCCCTTAATCGTAACCAAAGTGAAAAGAGAGACAATTACATTAGAAACTAAAATTGCAATATTAAATGATCTTATTGAAATGATTGAGGACGAAACCGTAAATGATAGTGACATTATCAATAACTTAACAGATCATGAAGACGGACAAGAAGAACCGGAATCTATTACAGCGGATAAAATATATGCAGGGATCCAGCTTTGCAGCAAATTGGAAAAGCATTTTCTTAAAATAGATAACAATTTTCAAAGAAGTTTGAAATTCCAAAAAGAGCTGCGATTGTGTATATCTGGCTATCGTGACATTTACAAACAGCTGACCAAACGACCGTCGTTGCAAAAACTTATCACCGACTACATGTTCAAGTGACGAAAGCGATTACGAACCAGTTCATCGCAAAAATATGCGCGTTTTTAACTACGACGAGTAGTATTGAATTATGTACATTTCTCTTTGTTTAAAATTAGAAATTAGAGCCGATAGCCTGTGTTGCTAGTGCTCAATGTCTCTTTTTTTAGTCTAAGAATTCAATTCATTAGTCTAAAATTAAAATAATAATAATAATAATAATAAAATTAGAAATTAAAATTTTTTAAAATGTTTCAATGTGTAATTTAATTGTTTATTTTGTTTTGAAAGCACTTTCTTGCTATTTCGTGAAGCTTTGGCATATTTTCTAAGTGAGACTTTTTTTATGCGGTCCCTCCCTATCGCATAAAAAAAATTTTCTTTAATATGCTGTGAAAAATTATTTCTTATAGCTATTTATGAAGTTTTTGATAATTTTTTTGTGCGGTTTTTTTTCTGCGGTCCCTATCTACCGCACAAAAACAGGTTTGATTGTAAACGAGAAGATTTCCAGGCAAGATATATAAGAAAAGAAACAAATAAAAAAAATTAAATTCGGTCAGGACCGTTTATCCCAAAAAAAAGGCAAAAGAAGTAAAAGAACAAAATTCTGTATAATATGGGGCGGGGCAGGCGCAGTTAATTTCTTCTATTATCAAAATAAAAATAACTATCACAGAGGCATGAAGGCGTTGTAGGCGTGCCCTCTGAAAAATTTGCGTCAATTCCAAATTCTTTTGAAAATTTGTTGACGATATCTTCATTCGCTAACGGGATAATGTTTAACACAAATACTACAGTTGTGCAAACCGACAGATGGAGAGACTAACAGACGGACATGTTTAGGTGCATTGCTAATTTGCAACTGGTCAATAATTTATATACTTTATAGGTTTTCTGAAGCTTATTTCTACGCGTTATAAAAGCAATGAAAAAACAATTCTATTATGATTCACTATAATATTGGGTAGGCGTGCTCAATTTTTTCCATTTTTGTAGACGAATGCTACAACATTGCTCATAGAATATGCCTTTAAATTTTGGTACATTTGGTTGTTATAGTTTATGAGTAATGAGCAGAAGCCAATTTTTTATTCCTTGTGAAAAAAAGAGGAGTTATCGGTTTTCGTTGTGCGGCAGGCGTCTCCTTCAACCGGTTTGGACCATTTTCAATGCTAACTTAATAAAATGTAGTAAAATAAGACCATATGCAAAAGCAGTTGCCTTTCCGGAGTTGGAAAATGTTAAATTCATTGCATTGCATTCGTTCAATTCATACTCAAGCAAAGCGACATAGTAGTCGTTCGAAATCACACTCATAACGTGAAATCTACCATTGAGCTCAAACCTTTTTAGATTACTTAGTATTACATATATAAAGGTAAACATACGATTTTGTATGATAGCAAGGCTATAAACGTAAAATTATTTATGCCCTACACCACTCATGACACCTGTTATATTAACTTTGAGGAGATGTGTGTAACGCTCAGTAAGACTTAAGATAGACTTGCCCTTTTATTGTGTTGATCGATTTACAATCATTTTCGTCAACCTTCTAGTAGCGTTTGTCCGTCTGTTTGTTTGCCCGACTGACTTATACCCATAAGTTCTTGAGTTGAACCGAGAAGTCATGTTTGGATCCAGAAACGAACTCTGTTGAAAGCGGTACGGACAAGAACACTTTTTCGACCATTTGTCCATGTATTATGCTTTATTTTGACAAGTTGTATAAGACAACCGTTGCTTCGAAAGCTTCCCCATCTTTGTATGGTAAGAAGGCCTAATTTTCGATAATTCTTGTGTACAATTGCTCCTACGCGATGTCCCCAAACGATCTAAATGTTAACATATTTTATTGAAAATTGGTTCATATTAATTTGGCGTAAAAATTAATTTTACTGAACTTGGACCACATAGGTCTATTTTTTGGATCGCACTCCGATACAAAGGTTATATGTCAAAAAGTCTAATATTTAATGTATTATGATCGGATTGAAGATTGATCTATCGCAGCAATGTAGCATAAAAATTAAAGGTGGGGAATTCGGATAACGTACGTCAAATATTTAGGCTCCGTCATGAATAGGGGCCTGACAATAGGGGGGCACAATTTGTATCCTTTTATGATGGAGACAATTGAAAAATACTAAATTCTTGGACAAGTAAATAAAATTTGTTAAATTTGCGCCATGTCAGCTGATCTTTTGACCATCCTCCAATATGAGGGCTTTCGTAAAAAGTATGCCTACACACAAAAATGATATAATCTTTAGAGTCTTATGACGAAAATTAACAAATGATGTCGGTCTCTATTAATACTGTGGGGAGTTTACTGGTCGGCCATGTCCTATTATAATGTTCTTTCTTGTTTTTTGCTACGTTTTGATTATGAAATTTATTTTTTATTGTAATTTTTTAAATATTTTGCTTCCATAGTGATTCTAGTATTGCTAATCACGTACTAATCCCAAGAGCACAAAACATATTGAGTTGTTGAACAAGTGATTTCGTGTTCAATTTAAAAACGAGCTTTTCGAAATCTTTTATGTAAAATAGACGAAGTCAAGATTTTTTACTATTCATAATGTGCACGTGTGTATGTGCTTGTGTTTGTATAAATGTGCCTTCTTCTTTTTTAAATCAATTTGTCTTTCAACATACACATATGATCACGTAATTGCACACGCAAACGCACACACATTATATTAACTTTTTTAATCCAAAATTCACTGGCATTCATAGCGTATTCTTCCGGCATAAATGAAAAATATATAAATTACTACTTTTGTTGTGTATGTGTATATAGTTTTGTCTATTACTTTTGCTATGGTGCTGATGATGAGCATTTTGATGTCGTTTTCTCTAGTGCCTGTGTATGCCTTCTTTTCGACGACAACTCTTGTGATGCAGTCATCTCAAGCTGGCAAACATCTCAAGTTAATTGAGTAGCGAAAACTAATTTTAATCTATGCATATATGGACGCATTTCGTACATACATCTCACTTAAGCAGTATGTGATAAAAGCGTATTCTTCTCCATTTATGTGAGCCGCATACATGCAATACATCGATCATTAAGTTCCAGGACTAAATTAGAAGATTTTTACACCAAATTCCACTCCATTAGTTAATATATTCACCTACATGAATGGAACAATTGCTTCAGCGCGTCTTTAATTTTTCGGTGCTATATTTTTGATCTACTTTACAGATATCGTTCCCTACAGCACCCTTTTAACAGATACGAAATGTATGGTGGATGGGACAGTGATTGAAAGTTCAGTTCATGAAATTTTACCGTTGTAGACGTCATGTCGCAACATGGTACATTGCCCTTATGAAGCATTGGTTTTTCCTTTGCCATGTGAGACCGCGTTTTGGCAATTTTCTCTTTCAATAGAGGAAAAATGGCGATTATCGTTTTTCCCTTTTCAAGAATAGATATCCACACGGCTAGTAAAATATAGAGACTATATACTTGCCACCCGACTGATATGTTTTCGGTGGCTTTCACGAGGTAATGGACTGTCGATTGAACTTAGGAGCGTAGTGATGGATCCCTTTTTCGTTTATTCTGTCACATAGCATAAGAAATCCCTATTATTACAGTTAAACGATTCCAAATAGGGTTCGGTATCGGTACAAACATTTTCACTATTCTTTTTTTTTTGACGGAGCCGAGTTATTATTTTATAGAGGTGAAATTTTAATGGAAACGTGGAACAGTTGCCTTTTTTCAAAATGAGTTATCAGCATCAGTTCCCACAATTATTGATCCATTTTTATACTCGGTACTGGGGGTTGTACATATTTTCGAAGACCGACATGTTGACATGTGTTGATGTTTATTTTAGTTGTTGGCTTTTGCCTGTATTAGCCAATCATCGATCGACTTATTTCTTCTTGCTTCATTCATTCGTTTTCGTTGTCTACAAGCACTTTATTGTTGTTTATAATATTGTTGTTATTATCTTCTTTCGCACTCAAATGCAGCCTGCATTTCGTTAGTACTACATTACACTCAGCTGATAAGATTAATTGGTTTATGTGTTATGTCGAGCAGTGGTTTTTTTATTTTATGATATAATTGAATATAAAAAATTGTTGTTTTTATTTGCTTTTTAACACTAGTTTCTTTTCATTTTTATCGTACATTTTAGTTCCTTTAGTGTGTGTCTACATCTTTCGAAGCCTTACAAAGTTAAGCAAGCAAAACGTTTCTTTTTCACATTTTTCTTACTTTTTTTTTCTTGTAAGTGAGTAATAAACGGTACCTAAGTACGAGAACAAAAGTAAGTTAAATCTTAGAAAGAAAACGCTCTTAGACCATGAAAATATCATAAGTCTCCATTCAACTTTTGAGCTAAGTCCAGCTACAACGTTCTGTCGAAGGAGGTGGAGAAGAAGAAAAATTTGTTATAGCCAAAACATAAACGACAGTAATATTGTCTTCGGGCCTTCGATATTTTCAATATATACATAAGACATGCAAAATATTTTGCTAACTGTTGGCAATCGGTGTTCAGATAACTCATAGCCCCATCCATGCAAAATTTGGTGTATTATGGGCCCGTGATCAGGGTCGAATCACGCCCACGACTTAAAAGTACATATATCAAATACTCACCCTAACTTTTACCACAATAGATGTACGGATGAACATAACTAAGTGGGCTGATTAAGATTTCATATATTTCCAGCGTCCAATGCATCCGGATACTATGATTAAAAGAACAAATCGAGCAGTCAGGGTTCTTGTTAGAAGAAGAGTACGGATGGGAAATAAGGACTTTGATCGGTAGGTGTTTCTTCACATCACATCATTTTAATTTGAGAATTTAGTAGTATCATTTACTCCAGTGAAACACTCTGAGAAAGTCCAAAGAAGATAACGACAATTCCATTTTTATGTGGTTTATTTCAATTTTATGAAAAAAAAAATGACTCGAGTGATTTGCCGACGCCTTTATTTTGGTTGCTCAATGTTAAAGTAAATAGAATTTTTTTTGCGAAAGGACTGTACACAAAAAGTCATATTCTGTTGTATTATTTCTCAGAAATTTTCGTTTATTAAGGAGGGCTGCTTTTTTCTGTTTATTCTATAGTTCAGCCTTTTTTTTTATTGCGCTGTTTTTTTTTTCGTAGTCCCACTACAATACATACGAAAAAAAATAGTACAACTTAACAAAAAAGATAGAATGTTCTGTCATGTTGTGTAAATGTAATTAAAAACTAGCCGGGATATAAATGTGTATGGATAAGAGAAAAACTTTGAGAACTCTTAAGAACATAGCTTTTGAAAATGTGTGCATGCCTAGTGGCTTTTCTCGCTTACGGTCAAACAAATTTTTCCGTGCAAATTTTTCCACGTTCATGTAACCATAAGCAAAAGGGAAGTTTTGAATGCATCCTCAAGGACTGTCACATTTCCTGCGCTTAGAATTCACAGTTAAAAAAATTCGAATAGAAAGAAATTTTAAACACCCTTACTTCAATTTTATATTTTCGGCGAATCTAAATACAAAGAATAAATAATACGCGAAGCTACTCAAAAATTATATAATCACACCCATTGCCATTGCCCGAAAATAAAAAACTTTTACTTTAATAATTATATACAAGATTCATCCCATTGCGCATATGATTTTCTCATCTGCTTTCTATTCTCCGGTGTAATTAAATGTTTTATTAGATTTTAAATTATGTCAAAATAAGAATTAGAGCAAGAGGATGGAAAAAAACAGTTTTTGATTTCTTTTCTTTAATATTTTAACATGGCCCTATAAAAACATTAAAATAATTACCATGTTTGGCAATGTAGACAAATTTGGTATGTATGTACTAATATAGCTAAAAGCGATAGTAATTTGCATAACTAAACACATAATGGCATTTATAAGGGGAAAGAAATCATTGGTATAGAGCGTAATACTCTCATGCAAATATAGAATTCATGGCAATTCGCGACAGAGATGAAGAGAGAGATAGGGAGAGAGAGAGAGAGAGTAAGAGTGAGAGAGATTGAAAGCACAAGGCATATATGTATGCGGAGACACAATATGAATGTCAACGGTCAGTAATTTAACTGTTAATTTGCATAATATACGTACAATGCACCTATACAAAAGAAAAGAGAGAGAGAGGCATATGTGATTATGTGTGAGAGTGAGAAAGAAAGAAGACGAAGAGACCTTTAAATGGTTCGCAGCAGAAAACTAGAAAAATTTCCACATTATCTTTGCACTTAACACGAGAGGTGTATTAAGCTCGTCAAATATTTGCAACTCATAGAAAAACAGACCACGAAGACCGTACAATGTATAGACATTTCTTGATCAAAGCCAATAGCAGAATTAACCTTGGTATGCATGTCACGGTAGTTTTTTGTGATTATTTTTACAATGTCAAGGTTCTTCAGTATTCTTCAGTAGTCTTCAGTAATTTTTTATAACATTGCAATGCGTTGAACTCGAAGGTCAACTGAATCAGTCGTTAGGTTCCGAAAAAATGATCGAAAAAATTCAATGGTAATTGTGACTATCCTACGGTGGCTTTTGTATAACAATTAATTAGATATTACAGTATTATTTTTGGGGAAGAAAAATAGTAAATAAATAATATAAAAGATACGTTACAATCTGAATATCAACTAATTTTTAGTTTTTTTTAAAAGTAATACGAAGAGAAAATAAAACTCCGATTTCTATTAGCTGCACAAAACACGCGAAACCCACAATAATAAAACACAACAGTTTTCTAACATTTACCATCGTATTGGACAACAAACGGTACAGCAGCCACTATTTTATTGCACTGATAACACATTGAAATCATTGATTGGGTTTTATAAAATATTAACGTACGTCATGGACTTTAAAAGCGCGTATATACATATAATCTACACAATTGCATATATGCACTTTGTTTTTGTTTAAAGTATCTGGAATAAAAACTCTCCTCAAAACGTCTACCCTACTGACGGCAATATTGATATAAATAGCAATGAATCGAGTTCTCATCAAATACAGGCACACCCGCACACAGACGCGTAGTCTCATAACAATCATTACAAAATACAGCATTTTCAACTCGTTTGCATATTCGATATACATATGAACATGATTGTCAATACCATTCCCATAACACGTCTGCTCTTCCGCGCATGCTGTACGAATATCCTTCTCACGGGCCTGTCTGGAAAAACATCTTTTTTCTCTATTTTTTAGAATATCAGGCTTTTTGTTTTGGTTTTAAATCGTGTATAGTGTTGTTGTGGATTGCGATTTTAATGGTGATGCGGTATCATTTATATAGTACGTATATGTATATACGTATAAGTAGAAGCAGAGAAAGAGATGAATGTGTAATATGAAACCATTTTATGTTGATTAGCTTCCGTCCGTTTGTATAGAGCTACAACCATACAATTTGAAGTCGCTTTTGGTGCAGCCTTTTCTATTGTCTGCGAATATAAACAAGTTCTCAGCACAAACATAGCAGTGGCATTACAACACAACGCAACACAGTCAGTGAGCAGATAGTACGATAGTACGGTAGGAACATAAAGCGAAAGCTAAACCCCTTTGGTATGCATTCATAAATTTCAGATTATGACATATAAAGTGACTGACTGTAAATAAGTATTACTTACGGGCGTTTTTAATACCATCATATAACACAAAAACAATATATTCATGAATGTATTAACTTTGATATTGAGAAAGTTTTCCACCAGACAAAAGAATGAGAGATGTATGGGAGTATAAGTAAAAGTTTAACAATTAGCAAAACATTCAAAGCCGAACGTGGAATTAACAACATAGCTAGCGCTTATAAGCTCTCCAATACTTACAATTTTATAAACTTAACGATATAAGTTGTGTAAAAGCAGTTATTACTTTTTCGAATGTCTTTCTGGAACTTCTAAATTCTACAAAGTTTGTTACTTGATAAACAAATTGAAATAAATGAAATTAAACACGTAAAAAAATTATATTCAGACGTAACGGACCTTTTATACCGCTACGCCAATCGCCGTTATCCTAAAAAAGACAAAAAAAAGTAAAATAACTAAATTTCTATGCTCTATAATATGGAGCGGACGCAGCTCATCTTTGCAATTTTAACAAGAAAAGTCTTTGTTGCATAGGCGAGTAGATGCTGCTAGCGTATCCTTGGAAAAGTTCAAGTCAGTTCTAAATCCTTTTCCAAATTTTTAGGAGATATCTTCATTTTTGCGAACACTAGAATGTTTACCACGGGCGGGTATACAACGGACAGATGCACACGCTTAAGTACATTCCGAATTTGACACTGGCCAAGATTTTACTGGCGTGAAGTTAACCCATTGTACATAACCAGCATTTTAGTCTTTGGTAAAAGGTGTGCTATCTTCACACTTGGCTCGCGCCTCTGCTAAGTTTAAAGAAAAATAGAAACGAAAGCATAAATAAAACAAGCAATCATACAGAAATGCTATAAGAAATTAATAAACAAATTTTCTTACTATTTACCATATAGTGCATGTACATTGTTGACTAAAAGTTGTAATACACAAAGCGTGTATAAAAAATCTTAACCAATTTTGCCAAGTACAGATTTTTGATATAGCTTAAAGGAAGTTAAAACCTATCAGAAAAAACCTAATTTCATTACCATTGTAAAATAACGCAAGGAATGAGGAGGCACGCAGTCGTTCTCGCTGTATGGGCGAAACGCGTTAACTTACACGTGTGTAACTTTCTTAATTATGTGGCATAATTTCCAAGATTTGTCCTGAATTAGGCACGGTGTAGTAACTACTAGAAAGAATTGAGAGAAAAGCAGGATATAGGGATTGGCCGCAGCCTACCGGGCGCAAGCTCAACCAGTAAGCTTCAAGTTTTTATCGACTAAGCATTCACAATAGCTACGAGCAAGTATGCTCTGCCACCGCGCTGAGAATTGAACCGACAAACATTGACTTAGTATATCGCAATTCTTGTGTCATCGGATGCTCAGGCGGATGAAGTCCATTTGAAGTGCATAACCGCTATTTCGAGGGACATCAGGGTCTCTAAAACTATTTTCGCGAGTTTTTCACGTCGAGCTGCACTATAAGCAAGTTATGCGCGGAAGAAAACTTACACTGGCATAAATGTGCAACAATTGTCTAGGGGTTGTCGATGGTTTTGAGAATCATGAACAATGAACAATGGTGTGCTGCCGCACCACTTTCTGCAGCATGGTTCCACGAATTTTAGTTTTATGGTATAAGTGATGGAGATAATGTACACCATGCCTGTGCTGCTCTTTAATACGCAGCCACTATTGAACGTAGTTCGGTGGTCCAGAATTCCTATGAACGCATCACAAACAAGCGTACGTCCGTTTAAGTCCACAGATCTTAATTCCATAAATTGTTACGCACGCCGTATTGTTGATCCGTGGATCGGACCAGGAATGCTGCAACAATTACAATTATCAATAAGGACAAAAAGCATTCGATTCAGGAATGCAGTCATTCACGCCGTTATGTACTCACATCAAGAATATATTTTAGCGATTAGGATTTAATTTACCTCGTAAGTGAAATTATAATATATTTTCCAAGTTTGTCCTCAATACCGTATGCACTGAGTACATTCTAAAAAGTTAAGAAAAAATTGGTGGTTACTTAGCGGTTTGTTAGATTTATATACACTAGATAGTAATTTGGTTAAACCCGTTGTCCGATTTAGTCGAGAACTTTGCTAAGCAAAAATGAAAGGCCAAATTTAGTGGTAGGAGGTTTACTATTGGTAGTGGGGATTTCAATCTGAAGAAGAAGGACAAAATCAATTTTTCTATTAAATATAGAAGCATCTCAAGAAGCAGACTCAATTTGCTCATTGCTTAAGCTAATACGAAAACACTGAAGCGAAAGAATTCTGAGATAAAATTTATTGTTTCACACAAGATTCCATGTTTGTATCAATCGTTATTTTAATAGATGAAAAGCGAAAGTGACAGTCATCTAAAAATGTGTATCTGAATATTTTTATGCGTTGAAAATACAATTGGAAAATCTTCTATACGTCCTATTACGACGGATGAAGTAGCTGATTAGACAAACGTTAAGATATGGAGCAAACTAGCGGGGAGATTCTGCAGGGATTCCTCTGCAAATAAAGGATGTGAAAATAAATTCGGATTTAACTAGCAAAGACACTGATTCGACAGGTACTTTTATATAAATTCACGTTATATAGGTGAATATAGGGGACATTTTCTAGTTTGGCCGCACTAGAGTCTCAAATTTTTCCGTTATCCCATATCTATTTTTCGCTAACATACCAAATTTCAAAACACCGTTAAAAATAGCTCCCATAGGCAGAATTTGGATTTGTGTGGTTTGTTTCAAAGGTATTTTCATATAGGTTCATGAAATGTCCACAAAGATATTTTTCTTTTTTTAATATGGGCGGAGTAGGCTCTCAAATCCAACTATATCTCCATTGTAATTATTTAAGAGAGCTCTGTTAAGTCGTTATCAGAGTTTTCTTAATAGAAACGGTAAGTGTCTTTGCTAGTTAAATTCGAATTTATCTTCACACCCTTCTGCAAATATCGTTCGCACAGTGCAGAAGAAAAATTGGATTTTTGCTAACGGAAGCCACTTTTAATTAATTCTTGCAAATTGTTTACTACTAAATCGTCTACAGCGATTGCTTGCCTTGCCACGTTCCCATGATGTTTATTATTATTATTATTATTATACTCGTTTTTTTATTTAAATTTTATAATCAATTCCTCTTCCCAGCATGTGCAAAAACACTATCAACATCCATTTATTTAAATTAATTTTCAAATTATTCGATTACCTCGGCCTGATTTAGTTTTTCGCCCTCATTTTCGGATTCTATGCACATTTGCAGTTAATTGTATCAACAAAATATTTAAATATATAGATATATACATAATTGCGTGTATATGTAAAACTATTTTGGCTATATTTCTCAGCAATTATTACCATATGCACATGTACGCATGTGTTACAGGTGTAGCTAGCTAGGTTGTCGTCTGCTACGAGAAATAGGCAGACAGGCAGCCCAAGCCAAATCAGACAAGGCACGCCAGCCATAATATGCTGTTGCCTAAATAAAATATGGTTTCATATAAAACTGCTGCAATATGTTTGTGTATATAATCACCATCACCGTCGTCATTCTCATCATGAACGTTTGGGTGCAAAGAATTTTATTTTAATGTTTATTTTTTGTCATGTTTAGTTAAAAAAAGGAAAATAGTTCGGTTTAGCCTTTTGGCCATCTTTCTGCTGCACAATATCAACGCAGTTATATTGTGTTGCATGCCGCCTTCCTCTTAACAAATGCATGCATGCGTATATACAAAATACATGTAGAAGATATATGCACGCTAAATAGGTTTATGGTTGTTGCGGTAAAATGAACCAGTGATTTTTGTTGTTGGTTTATGTGCGTTTATGCACAAGAAACAGCAACAAAAACAATAATAAAATACGAAACATAAAAACCTGCCTCAAGGTTAATGCCTTTTTGATTTCAATTTTTTTTTTGGTTTTTGAGTTTTGTAATTTTATTTTCGTTCTCCTTAACATAGCTGTGTAACCTGTGATAGTACACTCTCCATATCTCTTTTGCTTTCTTTTGCTTATTTTTTTAATGCTTGTACTTCTTACTACGCCCACCACGGGGAATATTCTATTTTACGAAATGTTTGTAACGCACAAAATCATATGTCAGAGACCCTGTAAAGTACATATATTTTATATTAGCGAGTTCGGTAGAATTCATAGAGTTATAATTATCGGACTGTCTATTTGTTGAAAACCCAATTACATCCTATGAACTTTGATCTATTTTTTTGCTTATCGCTTTCTCTATCCGTTTCAGTTCGCAAAATGAAGAATATTTGCTCTCTTCAAGTTTGATATTTTCAAACTTAACTTTTTGATTTAATTTTTAATTGTTCCTTGAACAAAAAGCGTCAAGCTCAGAAACAAGTTTAATTGAAGCAACGGTCTGCCTTCATTTACCAAAGGATTCTATTCTTTCATACAAATTAAGCCGAGTGCATAAAAACACGGTTTTTATTTTACTGTACAAATATAAGTATTGAATAAATGCTTAACATGCGGTATGCAGTATATTTACTATATTGACAATAACATATCTATAGTAACAACAACAACATTATGGTATTGATACTGATGTGGATTGATACTGATGCAAAAACTCAAGAAAATTCGAGAACGCTGGATTCGAAACAAAGATTTCTTATTTATTTATTTTTTTTTTTAAAAAACCTTGGAGCTCGCTGAAAATCCGTTTTAGATTTTTTTGGTAGCCTCAAAACACTAGACATGTCCTTTGCACCTGGAACTTATATATTCCAAGAAAGATGCAAGAAGATAATGTAACCAGCGATGGACAGGCATTATTTCCATTTTTTTTTTTTTTTTTGCGAAAAAACGAAGCGAATGAATTAGTTTAAACGCCTTGAACAATGTTTATTACTGAGAAATTGATTTGAATCCATTAATCGCCTGCTGTTATAGCTTCGCGGATTTAACTAGAAAAGCAAATTTGATTTCTTACATTTTCCATTTGCTTCACCATCAGATCGAGTTCAAACACCAAAAAAGCCGATCACTTCGCTCAGGGTTACCAAAAGCCTGAAAATCCATTCTTCAGTACTACTTTGCGCGTAGTGTAGCATGTAACTGTCATTTCATATTACACAATGTTACTGTTTGCGCTATTTATTTAGTCTATTATCGTACTAGTTCTAAAGCAACTATTTTCCCCCTTCGCAAAGACAATCGGTGGATGTAAGATGTTTCTATCTAATCAAGATAAAATTTCTTTTCTACTGCATTTTTCGTGCGTGCGTAGATTTGTGAAAATTGCTTTTGTTTTATGAGTTCGTGTTTCTATATTTTTCTTAGTTAAGGTTATCTTTGTTAATATCACCGTTATTGTTTTATATTTTTTGTGATTATATTTCTTACAGATTTGTAAGTTTGCGTGGGCGTGTTTCTTACCTCGCGATCAAAGGCCAAGGCTTGAGGAGCGGTACTTAATGTTTTCTCAACCTATTGCTTTTGACAGTCTTCGATCGTGCGTAGACTTTTGTAAAGCAAAGCCTTTCACGACGTATTGCTGTTTAATAAATACCAGATGATAAGCTTGCAATTTATTTTCAGTTTCTTAATTCTTTTGGTATCGAACACTCATGACGGGTAACCAATTGCCGGGCAAAGAGCTATTTGCAGCACTCTGTCGGCTTCTACAATTGTTCATCATCCGAATTGTACCGCCGAAATAGTTTTCACTCTTCACCAATTTTTGGGATAATATGCTAAAAATTTGATTATATTGCCATATAAGCGAGTGCCTTTTCGGAAAGAGTTAGGAAAATATATCTATTACTCGTCAAAAGCACAGTGCCTTTGTATGCCAAATTACAAGTTTGACTAAATTTTTGCCAAACAATATTAGAAACTATGCCTACCAACCAATTTTTTCATATTGACTTTGAGTGCTGTTTTTTATTTGTTTTTGTATCAAAATATTGAAAAGCATATATTTTCTTAATACTTATAAAATAATACATGTAAATATTGTTTACCAAAGTTCAATACATATAATGTAAAAAAGTTTCACCCACCACAAATACAATGTTCATTCATACTGCAGATAAATTTACTAAGTAAAGGTATCGTTCAGTCAGTCATAACAAAAATTAATTTTTATCCATCACCTGTATAATGTTTATCGATAATACGACATATGTTTGCCAATATCGTGGGCCAATGTCTCCCCATATTGTGGTTAATATTTATTTATAACATTCTTAAATTTCCTTCGTAATATCTATACTTCCGGTTGTGCTCATAATGTAAGCCATGACTGTTTGTAATTTGGTTCTCATCAATGGCATAAATTATGTTAATTCTATAGTTTATTCAAAGTATGAATGCTTTTTATTACGTAGTACCTTTAAAGTTTGTCTATTATAGAAATGTTTATCCATCACATAGACATTGTTTATCTTAAAATATGAATACTAGCTATTTATTCATAATTAATTATCATGCCGGTGACTAATGCAAGCTAAAATATCATATCAAAAGTTTGATATGCAATAACAATTCATAACTTTGTAAGCAACTTGTTATAGAATATATCATCTTTAAAAATCGATAATAACTAATTGATTTAGCCGTAGAACTATCAGCTGGCGGAAGCTTGTAGTCAGTTGTCATTCGATTCTAATGAATATATATTAACGAATTTTCAATAATTTAAAGTTAAACTGTTTCCAGTATATCTATCAATTATCGCGTTCATTATTCATTGCTTAATAGTTTGAAAGTATTTTTGGAGACACCCTGACAGGCAACGCAATGTAGACAAACAAACTATGGTCTTGTTACAATT
The DNA here is from genome assembly GCF_014805625.2 of Glossina fuscipes. Classification (NCBI taxonomy): domain Eukaryota; kingdom Metazoa; phylum Arthropoda; class Insecta; order Diptera; family Glossinidae; genus Glossina; species Glossina fuscipes. Next base: position 1,483,936 of record NW_023998630.1, on the reverse strand, counting down.
AATTTTAAAGATTTACTCCTAAAACCAACGAAGAGTAATACATGTCAAAGTACACACAATATGTAAACAATATAAGAGAGATCTATAAAAAATCTGCTAGTGGTATTAGTACAAAAGCAAGCAGAAGTAATGTAGAAGAGAGGGAGAAAACGATATAAAAACTAATTTAGATTTAGATTTTTTTATTAGACATAAACAGCTGCTACCAAAATAACCATCCAGTTAGCAAGTTGACTGTGCGTGAAAACACACAGCTGTTGTTTGCGTTTGGTGCGTATGTATTAAACTAAACTAAAGTAAAGACGTACACTTATGTTATTGCTGTTATGCGGAATTATTCAAAAATATTACTACATCCTCAGAACGAATCTCAGACACTCTTCACCTAGAAATTACATTTTCCATTATGCTTTCTCTTCTTTATATCTATCACAAAAACATGGTAAATATCTGCAAAATTTGGGAGGGAGATCAAATGTGCACAAGAATTCGCTTTGGCAGCTTTACCGTTTTCCTCGTTTTGGGAACGAGAACTAGCCTATCCTACAACGCTCTAATGTTGCCATAAAAATATATAATAAAGTTAATATGCTGTGATGAAAATTAGCCTACAATCGGAATGGAGCAAAAATAGAAATACATAAAATTTGGACTCCATAGATCTATATATTGGACTAACATTCTATTAGGGTCCCCATGAAAAGTAATCTTTTATAGGGCAACAAAGTACAATTTTTAAAAGAGTAGTAAGATTTTTGGCAAAGAGAATTTAATTTATCGAATTTGGATCATGGCACTTCGTCTCTAGATACCCTTTTAATCTTTTTAAACAATTTTTGCGAAATTTTGCAGCATGCGGCTGTAAGTTTCGGACTTGATCTGTAGCTATTATCTGAAAATGTGCATCCTATTAAAATGTTCGGAAACGAAAGGTTTTTAACAGCAAACGACTATTGGATGGAGGCAGAGGGAACGCTAAGCCGACTTAATATATAAGGCAATTCGAAATACTATGTATTTTATGGGACCTCTAGTGAGCGGGTCTCAGTTTGCAAACAGGGGAGAAAATGCATTTCAAATCTATCTTTCGGTTGCAGATATAAACTCTTTGTTTCACACTTGCGAATTTCTTAAACCAAACGAAAAAAACAGTGGTGGTTTAGCGCGGTTCCTCAAGCTATGATAACAAGAGTCAACCTTAGATTTTTCGTCCAGAATGTTCTCTTATTCAGCATAAAAATTAAAACTAACCACCAACCAAATTGCCTGAAAGTTAAGCACGAGTCATAAGTGCTTCAATTAAATGCCTGTAAAAGGTGAATAATTGACTATCAACGATTAAGTCGACTTTAAACTCTAGACGGATGGTTGGTTAATGGCTGAAATATAAATTATTCAAAAAATCAAAACTTTTGTTGGAATCCTTTAAGAACCAACAAAATGGGGTGAGAATAATTCTAGTTTACATAAAAATGCTATTTAGCTATAGTTAACATGTAAAGCCTGATGGAACGCATACATAACTGCGCATAAATGACTGGACACGTATATACGTTAAGAGTGAGTGACATGGAAAGAAAACGCAGATAATGAGCACAATAAAAGTTTTTGTACCAGAAGTGGATACACGCTTATATATGTTTAGACATTTCGTTTTGCCTCGCCCGCTCTTTCGTTCTGACACATGATTTTGTTAATTTTCCATGCAAAGTACAATTGTGTGATTGTAACAAAAATCCTTCCCTCTCATAAGAGGAAAATATTTATTATATGTAGCGAACAAAATGCGCAGATATGCACATACATATGTCCATATAATGTATAAACCGTAACATATTCTTGTATCAAGATTTGTTCAAGTATATGGTTAACACACAAGCACACACGCACATACATATTTATGCATCGTATTTGTGAACGTAATTATAATGTACGCCTTGGCTAGCTGCCGTTTGCTACTACCTGAGAATCTGCTGGAAAATATCTATTTTCATATTTATATCGCTTACGTTAATAAAGAGTGAAATATCCCCCTAACAATGAAGTGCTTACAGATGTTAAGGCTGTTCTAATATCGTGGCGATAGACTAACTAACGTCAGCAGAATAGCTGGAATAGTATGCACATTATAATGAAGTTGATATTTATCTATTTCTATAACTTCATTCCGTGGGAGGTTTACAATAATATTCTCAAAATTTTAGGTGGGGGATGTGTTCAACCGTTATTTGATCTATTATTATTTGGTTTTACATGTCTAAAATCAAAAGTAATTTATCTAAACATAAATATATGCGAATATAAATCAAACGGTTGACCTAACCGCAAGCTACTTTGTACTGAGAAAACCTAGATTTGTTGTTTTGGAACATATATATATAATTTTTTTTGTCACCCGAAATTATCTGAGAAACACGATTTTCTACAGTAGTATTGTTTGCAGTCCTTCAACTATTTCTACCTACCTTCAATACATCATTCAATACTTTGGCTTTGTTATCGTATACCCGTTCCGTACATGTATCTCACTTCGCTGGCATTTCTTGCCGTTTCGTCACTTGTGGCTTTTGTCAATTGAGCAATGTCCACACATTCAATATAATCATATCTTTAGATTTATGCATATACCTACATATAAATGTGGGTACATTTATATACGCATAACCTTGAATTGTATGCAAGAAGGCAAATACATGTCTGTTGCTACATTTGAGTATTGATCGATATTTATTTTGTACATGCAACTCTGCTCTGTTCTTATTTTTCTTATTTTACATGCTCTGCCAACATTTCAAAATACGCTGGGGTGTTATATTAAGTTGGGACATAAGTTAATGTGTAAATTAGGCTAGGAATAAAAAAATACATACATGCTTCACAATACATACACAGTCACTTTGCTATATTGTTGAAAACTCCGTTCCAAATATACGCATTTGAAAAATGTCATAGAATAGCTAATATTGTAATCAGTGTGAAATTCTGAATCAGTTTGTTCGACCATGTCTACAGCGATATATTTTGACCAAATCGATTTAAAAAGCTTCGTGTGCTATTCTTAACAATTCCTTACATAAGCAACGGAAGGGTGTGAAGTTATATTTAAATATAACTAGGAAAGACACAAACCAAAAAATGTTAACAGAGCTCTGTTAAGCCGTTCACAGAGCTTTGTTAAATGGAGTCTCGGAGAGATTTAAAGCAAAACTTAATTAAAATAACACTTTTTCAAGTTTTTTTTTTCAGATATTATAAAAAAAATAAATGTGATACACCGTTGGAAAGGCCATTGATCAAGGATTCACGTGATATCAGGTTCCTTTGGCCAGAGCACTTGGTTTGGTCACGGTGGTTAAGTAAAGTTTCACTTTTTCAGCCTTGTATTTGACATAGTAAAAAGACTTTTTTATACCAAGTTTTAGTTAATTAAGATAAAGTCGCATTTTTTTTATAATATCTAAAAAAAAAAACTTGAAAAAGTGTTACTTTAGTTAAGTTTTGCTTTAAATCTCTCCGAGACTCGATTTAACAAGGCTCTGTTAACGGCTTAACAGAGCTCTGTTAACATTTTTTGGTTTGTGTCTTTGCTAGTTATATTTACATATAACTTCACACCCTTAAGCAACGGTGCAATAACTTTGGAAATCTCGCTATAATTTTCGCAACTCACGCTCAGATGATTGCCATAATTAAAAAAGCAGCACAGAATAGAAGAGAATCTAGCTTATTATTTGCCTCAAGAGCCAGACTCGTCTTTCTAGTTTGCTCTTCCCTCCATTAAATTGGTCCAACACATAGGATATAGATTTTCATAGTTTCTTGATTTTTAAGGAATATCTTTTTGACAAGTGTTTGATAGAAGGCGTGCTTTTTGTACGACCTATCTCATTGATTACGTTACAATATTTTGTTATGCAAAGAATTTTTCGTTTTTTAGCACCTTCATTAACGTCACAATACCCAGTAGTAGAAGTATTGATACCTATAGCTTTTGAAATGTGACAAAAACTGCCAATAAAATGAATATCAATCCAAAAAGAAATTTATTGAATGAAATTTAAATCACTTAAACATTAAAAGAAATACATATCATCACCGTTTTCTTTATTTCTTTAGCAGTGCTTGTTTATAAATATTCAATGACACCCAGTTTTCCTGTTCCATTTTAAAGTTTCTCTCACGAAAATCTCAAAAATAATTTCCTCAAAATACATTTTGGGTGTGTGTGTGTGTTGTTTGAAAACCTCTTGAATGATAATTTAAATAACTTTCGAATGATAATTTAAACATTTAATTCTCATCACTTTCGTCCCTTCTTTAAGCTTTTCTATCTTCTCCCTTCTTGCAAACAGGAACACTTAACGGATTAAACAATTATAGATTCTATTTAAACAGTTTATTTTTTTTAAATAAATCTATAGGGTATGTAAATACATTAAAGATATTCATCGAAGCTTGCATTCTCTCTCACTTATACGCACTCACTCGCTCACTCACTCACTCACTCACTCACTCACTCGTTCACTTATATTGTGGTGATTCTCATTCTTTTTCCCTCTAAAAACATAGCACGTTTCGCTTTAGTTTGCTTTTTGCTTCCTCTGCTATATTACGTATGCATTTGTTTGATTGCATTCGTTTGCGTGCATTCGTATTTTGCTGTCTACGCTCAATTTAATCGATATCAAGCATAGATATGAAAAACAACAACGACAACAACAGATAAATTTAACAATATTTTATAATAATAACGATGTTGGTAATGTGTTAATTGATAAAAGTCAAGACATTAGGTGTTGATTACTAAACCATAAAATATTCTATGAGAAAATTTATCAAATAAATTATTATAATTATGTAAAGCACGTACAATGAGACTAGGTTGATATGAAAATAACGAGATTAGAAATTATATTCTTCGAAAAACAGCGTACTCTTTGTGCAAAGTTTAAGCTGGGAAGGAAGAAAGAAAAGGAGATATTTTTAAATTCAATCAGTAATACACATTTTTATATAATAATGACATAATATAAATATGTTTTTTGCTCGGTTTTAAGATAAAAATAATTTTTGGAACTTACACGCAAGAATTCTTTTTGGAAAACATTGCTTTTCTGCTCTTGAAAAGTGAATGTCCGTAAGCACATTTTCTTGAAAGTAGTATCCATTTGCGAATTTTGAGGAAACGATATCTCGAACATACTCGAATTTTCCTGTATACAACAAAACAATTTTTCCATTTAGCCAATATCCTTTTTTTTAAACGAATTTTTCTTTAACGAATGCATTGGAATTCTAAATTTGTTTTTTTTTTTTTTGGTCTTATGTGAAACGACTTTTATTTCAAACTTCATTTGTAAAATTTGACCATACTTAGCATGTATTGAGTAATATGGCGTTGTTCGCCTTCGGAATTTTGTTTTTACATATTTACGAAACTAAAAAAAAACAAGTAAGAAAATTACATTCGGTCGCTATCGAATCTTTTATACTCATCGCCGCTACCCTGCAAAAGACAAAAAAAGTAAAAGAACTAAATTTTCATGCTCTATAATATTGGGTGGAGGTAACCATTTTTTTCCTATTTTCAAAAAAAAAAGCGCTTGTCGCACTACCGTGTGAGTATTGTAGGCGTGTCGTTGCAAAAGTTTAAGTCACTTCCCAATTTTTTTGAAAGTTTGTAAGCGATATCGCCATATTCACTAACGGGAGAACAATTACCACAAATACTGCACAATTAATTGAGCAGACGTGCAGTGGTTCAGTCCAAATTTGAAATTGGCCTGGAATTTATATATTTTACAGTAGCGCGTTACAAAAGTATTGAACAAAAAGTAAATTTTGATACACCATAATATTGGTCAGACGTGGTCAATTTTTTCATTTTTGTATAGCTATTACAGCCTCGCCCACAGAATATGCGTTGAAATCTTTTACTGTGGGCGTGTCCTTTAACCGATTTGACCCATTTTCAACACCCGCCTGGGTAGAGCAACTTCCAATGTTCCAGTCAAATTTGAAGTCGATAGCTTCATTTCTGAGGCCAGGAGAATGTTTCAAAATACATTACATAGACGGACAGATGGACTGATCAAGAATATATGTACTTTATGGGATCGCTGATAGTTTCTTTTGGGCTTTGCAAACATTTCGACAAACTGAATGTAGCTCTCATCGTTCGACGATGGGTAAAAAAAAATTGAGTAGAGCGATTAAACTAAGATAATCCGTTTAGCGAACCAGGAAAGCTTGTTTTCTGCCGAATATATTCATTGCTAATTAACATAAGAAATTTACTTGTATTAATTGTATCCTAAAATTGTTCAGGCACTTGTAAGCAAGTACAAGTAAACATACAAAAAGTGGCAGAAATTAGTAGATTTGAGCAGCTTAATTAATTTTTAAAATTTTTAGATATATCAATTAAAAAACTAAAACCTTTTCTTCACTCACGTTATTTTTTAATGTGAATTTTAATTTTCTAGACATAGGTAAGAAAATTCAAGCATGTAAATTTTAATTTAATAACCTCACTTCCCTTATCCTTATTTCTCTTTCATTTACTTGTTTTACAACGACAATAAGTCACACTGAACTTTATCAAAGTTCCTAATCTTTTATGACTTTTTTCTTAATAACAAATTACTAGACATTTATCTTAGAATGTGTGTGTATGAGAGAACGCAGGGTGCAGTATTTTTTCTAAACACACCATCGTCGTCATCATCATCGTCAGCTAACCAAGCATTTCATGATACACAACCCCAGTCATTAAGCACGCAACATGTGTATTATGTACCGCTCAATGAGCACACACATTATGTACAGTTGTCATTACAACAAAATGCAATATCATTTATCTCAAAATATACTATACTTGTATGTCCGTGTGAGTGCGTCCAGTGATTTCTTATTTTCCTACTTTCTCATATACAACAATATAACATAAGGGTGAAAACGAAATTTTCGTACACTGGGAAGAGCGTAGCGGTGTTCATAAAAAATTTTTGGTAGTCGTCTCGTTTTTTATCCGTTTTCATATAGTAAAACATAAAAAACTTACACAAGAGGAAGAATGGCTATTGTGAACAGAAATTTCTTTTGCTCACTAATGCCTGTAACTTTTTGATTTTATCTCTTATAAGAGAAATTTTAGAGATCTTAGATATTTCAAATGAATGTTTCATTTATATGCATTCTATTACTAATATTTGATTTGTATTCTTATGCTCTTACAATCCGTCTCCCTCTCTTCTTAGTTTTTCTTTTTTTTTCAATTTTTACATCTCTCTGTCGCTCTTTAGTCTATAGCTTGTTTAAGTGGAAGAAATATAACATGATAAAGTATTTGTTTGCAGTGAGTAAGCGCACAAGCCAACAAGCAGAAATCATCTCAAGGAAACGAAACTTTTTATTTACATTCATATTTACAATGAATGACTCATTGTACAAAAAATACCTAGTCAAATCAACAGTAAGTATTATGAAAAGCCTTGACTCTTACGAGTATGACATATCGAATTTGTCAGAGAATTAATAATAAAAATCGATCGATTTTTGATGAAGATGATAATAATAATGAGGATGATGATGATGATGAGAATCTTTGAATCAATTTAATTTTAGCTTTCTGTCACAAATTGCACCAAGAATGTTCTTCCATAAAGGAAAAGTACGGTAAAACTGTATATGTATACCTAATATGGAAAGTCGCCCGCATCTAGAGATTTTAAAAACATTCGTACCGAATCTTGTGGATAACTTGTACTACCATCCTCCTTCCTAACTACATTTATTAACTAATTCCGCGGATAAACGTATAGCCTAAAAGATATGAAGAGCGATTATCAAAATTTACATAAATGGCTTCTACTCCCAGTGCAGTAAGCGAAACTTTAATTGCGAAATTGACCTATTGCCCCAGCTATAATAAATGCTCAATCAAGGTAAAGCTACGCAGACGTCTTAGACGTCGATAAGCTCTCTTTGTTCAAATTAATTGCTTTCTAAAATATTTGACTCAATACTAAGTTTCCACTGCGAGCGCATCCGCAAAGTGTCTGATAGAAGAAAATGCCATGTATAATGATGATGAATATTTCGAATGTTAAGATTTATTAAGCAAACGTACTTTATAGGAATTTAAATTTTATCAAAAAATGCAGGAAAGTTATTAACATACGTAATAAATTGTTGCATGACTAATGTCACTTTGCGTAAAGAAAACAAAATTTTCCATCCATCTCTATATATCTGTCATAAGAATATTTAGAGAAGGCGAAGAGGAGAAATTAATAGCAGAACTGAATCTTTACCTGTAATTAGTAGGGGTTTTAAAGACATAATGCACTTGATGTTCAAATTAAGTCATAAACTGCGTGTTTGCCGTCAGTCTTTAATGCAAATAAATACACAAGTTCCTTAATCGAAAAAAATCCTTCATGCGACTGATGCAATGCCTCAAGTATATTGCAAACATAATGGCAGATGCAGTTTACACCCGCCTTCCGTTGGTGAATACAAAATTTTTTCAAAAGAAATAAATTTGCTATTTGGGAAAGGACTTTTATGGAGATTGAACACCAATTGTTTCCATCTTAAAAGCGACGTAAAAAACAAGAAGAAAGGAGGTTTCCATTTTTTTTTTTTTTTTTTAAACTTAATTGCACATAGATATGATTAACGATTCTATTTTACATGCATCAAAACAACAAATTACAATAACGTTATCATCATTAGCAATCATTATGTTTAAGTAATGATCAACAAGGAATGTGTTAAGTATTTTTTGCTTTTCTCTCCACATTTGTTTTTATAGTTTGTTTGAGAGTTTTGCATGTTTTTTTTTAAATCATTGAAGTCTCTGCAAAATGAACGAACGCCACCACCATCAACCCCTCACAACCAAAACCAACCACGCCGACACATTGCTAAGCATTAGTTCACTGTTTGTTGTGTTTGTTGCAAAAATTCAGCCGGTAATCATGAATAAAACGAGATGCTGGTGTCGATTTCTTGCGTGTAGATTGTGTTTACGTGCGTACAAGCAGAGAGAAATCATTACACACTTCCATGTTTTTCCGCTTGTTCGTTGTTTCATTATATCGCCATACGCACACATGTACAAATGAGTACGCTTGTGAGTTTGTTTTGTTTGCTTTCATATTGATGATGGATAAACTCTCAAAGGAAGCAAGAGTAAATCGACGGTGGTTTTTTTAATTTTTCGACGTAAATACATTGGTTGCTTTTGTTATTGTTCTTACATTGACTTTGATGATTAAGTAAAATGCGTAAACATTATTATTTGAGTTTTTCTTTAACTGCTTTTCTAATTGTTGATCAGGTTTTTTATACGAATAGATTGCATTTACCAAATGGTTGTAACACTTGATCAACGTAAATAGCTTAATCAGCTTAGCCATATCCGCCTTGTTGATCGAATCCCCATTTCCCTTAAAAATATTTATTGAGTTTAACAATTTTTAGCACTATTTTCTAAAACTTAAATTATAAGGACCTTCCCGTTAATTTTGATCAGCAACTTCTATAGTTATATAGTTTCTTTACATAAAATACTTTTCCATTTAATATTATTGACGCGTATGGCGACGGTACTCATAGATTGCATTTTCGATCTTCATTACTTCCGTCATATAATTTCAAGAAATCTGCTACCGAAACCCACAAAACGTGTTTAGAAGCTTGTGCTGATCGAGTTGATTGAAAATTTCATTTTTTGGCCACTTGTTGCAAGAGTTGTCAGGGATTATATCGCTATTGCAGCTGCAATGGGAAGTACAGCCGCAATCAGCGTACTCAGCAGACACGGCGTCTTCTGCTTACCCCTTGCTCAGATCGCTGCAGCATGGCCTGGCAAGCACATGTCTCCGTAAGGTTAAAGAAATGCGAAAGTGAGTCGATGATTGGATCGCTGTCAAACCAATATAAGTTCTTTCCAAGTGAAATTTTTTCAAACTCAACTAAATTGCCCTAAGAATGCATGTCAAATGGCAGTTATATAGTGTATCGAGTAAAAATCCGTCCTTACTTTTTTCCAGTAAGTGGCTTTGGGATGGCATAATTTTGGTAACAAAGTTAACCATGCCAAGCCGTAATAGAGCGCGTGGCAGAAAATACGGTCTATAATTTAAAAAAAACGTCGTAGCATCTGTTATTTTTAAGTAAAAAATGCATCCGTGCTAAAAACCAGAGAAATTTTATCAAAATTTTCTGTGTTTTGCATTATTACTTCCACCAAGGCAATGACGACAGGCAGACGTTTAGTAAAATTGGTGAAATTTATGGTAAAGATGCTTAATCAAAATAAACAGCTCGCAAATGGTTTACACATTTGCGCTCTGCAAATTTCAATATTACGGATCTTCTCGTCCTTGTTTATAATATCGATAAGACTTTTCAAAAAAACCGTATTTTTTACGATCTTTCGTTACATTTCTGCTCACGAAATTGTCGTTTAACTAAATGTCGATCAAAACCCACTTTTCAAACGTTTACGCTAAGGCCAGAAGGATGACCGTATTCCAAGCTGATACAACCGCATTTCAATTCATCTATCCAAAATTTCAACATGATAAATGATGACGCACAAGTCCCGTACGTAGCATGTAGCTTGTCTTAAATATTTAATGACAACCAATACCGCTAATTCCAGGTCTTAAAAGATTCTTCTCTATAAAGACTCTGTAGTCCCGATCAATATAAAATTCACAAGTTTCATAATCAAAAAATATATATACATCATGCCACACGTTCGTCGTTGATACCACAATATTTCAGGTTTTCGGCCGCAAAAACAAGTTCACTAAATCACACTCAGTTGGTACAACAAGCAAGTTGAGGGTATAAGTATTTAAAATCTGCTGTTACGATTGGGGTGCGTGCAGAGTGTGCTTAGTTGTTTAACAAATCACAGCATTTGAAATATTAATTAATAACACTTTAAATTAGTAATACTGTTACGAAAATCCCAAAAGCAGTTAATGTCAGCTAAGTAATTTTCCCTAATAATAAATTCCCTAAAGAAGGAAAAACCAAATGTGCATTCGCAGGCGCCTCATGCGGCAGGAAAAGCAGGTTGGGATTAGAAATAAAACCATAAATTTAGGTATAGTAACATTCTTGTAAATATGTATATAAATAGAATATTTGTAGTCGGGCAAGAACATTTGAGATGAGAGTACGGCCAAAATAAATTGCGAATAATCCTACATGTAAGAAATACAATTGTAAATAAATACTCCTACTCTTGTGAAAGACAAAGTAGTAAAATGATCAAAATATCCACGATCCACTGATACAGACTGAATCTTAGTAAAAGCGAATTTCATAACAATACGTATACAAAATCTTAAATCTATTTAGTCGTTGCTTTGTAAGATATTTATGTCAAGTGACCGTTAATATTAGTTTTAATTTACTGATGAGAATAAGTTTTCTCTTGTATTGCAGTGCAAAGAGTTTATATGGAATTTTGTACGATTGTCTAGATGAAAGAGCACACTCATTCCCGTGCGCTCCCACAGTCGCTCCTCTATATTCACAATATAGAGTTAGCATTTGTTAAGGCTTTGTTTGATTTTCTTGTCTTTTCTTATTTGCGAAATGAGTTGTGATATTCACGTCCAATGACTGCTAAGATTGAGAGTGTAATTTTTTTATGCCTTCTTTTTTTTGGAAATCTCTTTCTACAATCAACACCATACGCAGATAGAAATAAAACGAGAGGCTTGTAAAGCGAACAGACAAAAATAGATTGAAGTAATTGAGTCTATTCGCGGGCCAGTAAATTATTTTCTGGTCGTATTTTTATACCCGTAACCGAAGGATGAGGGCTATATTCATTTTGGCAAAACGTTTGCAACACCTAGAAAGAAACTGTACGAAATATATACATTTTTGATCAGCGTCGATTTAACCGTGTCCGTCCGCCCAGTCCTCCGTCTATCCGCCTGGGTCGTGGCTGTTGTAAACACTCTCCTCGTCGTAAAAATCAAGTTGTCGACTTCAAGTTTGGCAGAAACATTGAAAGTTCCCAATCTCCGCTTTTGAAATGAATAAAATATTGGTTCTTTGAATGTTACTCATAAGGTATAACAGATAAATGTATAAAAATTTAAACGCTTATTCTACGAACGACGGTGTAGTAACTGCACAAAAACGGAAAAATTAACCACGCCTAACCTTATAGCGTATCAAAGCTTATTTTTTGTTCAATACTTTTGTAACGAGTAGAAACAAACTTCAAAAAGGCTATAAAATATATAAACTCCTGACTAGTTTAAAGTTTGGAATGCACGATCTGTACGTATTGCCAAATTATGCAGTGTTTGAGGTAAACATTCTCCTATTATTGAAGATGAAGATATCGCCGACAAACTTTGTAAAAGAATTCGGAAGTGACTTAAACCTTTGCAAGGGCATGCCTACAACACAAACGCGTTTATACGACAAAATCATTTATTTCCAATATAGAAAAAATCGGCCGCAACCTCTCGATATTCGGTCACGACCGAATGTAATCTTCTTTCTTGTTTCCATATGACTCTGACAAATCTTTGCGAAGTTTTTTATCTGTCGTAAAACCTTAGATTGCTTTTGAAAACATTTTGAAATTTGTAATATTTTGGAGATTTTTCTTCAGCCTTATAGTTTTCTAAAAGCATAAGGGATGTTATTTAGTTGCTCTTTGTATAGAATTCGGTTTAAAAGGTCGACAAAAATAAGATCGGAAAAATTCATGGCGAATTAGCATGTACAACTTGGGCTTAATTTCGCAAAACATACGATTTCTCTAATTTCACAACAAAATAAATATAATTTTGCAAAGAAAACTCGAATTTTCTAGTAATAAGGAATTTGTCAAATAAGTTATCAATTTTATTACTATTATACTTATAGTTTATTTAGATCAAAGAAATAAATTCTAAGATGAAAATAGGATGAGCGCTAGGCAAGCAAGACTCTATCGCACATTTTTTTCAAGCAGGTAGATTAAATAAACTACGAAAAGTGATTATGTTTAATAAATGATTAGGTACATTCAAGATGTCCACAGCATTAGACACCCGCGCGTTGGCAATGTGTGCATCTGCTGATGAGATTTCGCCCGCAATTGCAAATTGAAGAAGCGGACATCTTAAGGATCCATGAACGCATTGAAATAGTATGGCAAAGACGAATTCTTGCAAATGTTTTCAATGCAATTGTGTTGCATTGCATACAGAACTATTGGAATGAGATTAGAATCAGCCTCCTAGTAATGTAGTTTTCTTTAATCCTTTTTTTTCTCATATATTTTTGAAGGTCAATTTTTCTCGTCCGTCAGTTAAGCCGGTATATTCGCTCATTTCCCACCTAAAAAGTTTAACTTTTGTTTCGGTAAACGCCAATGGCACTCTTTACCAATTTTATTTATATTGACTGTTCCTTTTTTTATTAAAATCCTTTTTCAATAATTTTTCTTCTGTCTTGTCCTAGTTTTCATCCGATAAGTTTTTTTTATATAAATTGGCATAAATTTTTTTTCTCCGCTCTTTCCTTAATAATAACACATGCAATTTATTGTTGGAGTGATAGGTTTTAACCACCCATAATTCTCCATAAACAATACAAAATTGAAATACTTCCGTATGCGATGCAACAAAATTGCGTTTGTACTGTACCAGCATCATCATAGATAAACGGATGATTTTAGAACTCTTGCACTACGGTTGGATGAATTTTTATAAATGCAACTATGCGTAACTATTCAATAATTGTTAGTGATGAGTATGTTAATTACGTAAGTAGCTTAATAAAAAAAACATACTTTCTTCACCTGTGTTAAATTGTGGTGCCAAAGAGTTCTAATGTATATTTACCGAACATTCGGGGATTTTTTGGGAAAATTGTTCCATACACGGAATCAAAAGTAGCGAAGATTGCTATACGCATCATAAGGATAAATTTATTGATGGCTTCTTCTTGCCCAAATTTAAAAAAATGCTCAAAAAATAGTGAGCTTGCTTATTAGCAGATAGTATGAATAAGAAATTGCAGGCCGTGCTCGAGACCAGGAGAGGTCCTTCTTTAGTGTTTGTTAGTTACGATGAAAATTGCGTTGGCGAAAATAAATATACTACTATTTTTGTTTTTTTTTTTTTCAATATACTTCGTTTTAGATAATTAAGTTTCCTTCTTTCTCTATTTATTCTATTTTTAGTCCGCATTATTTTTCTCTTATTATTTTCTTTCTTTTGGCTTATTTTTCTTCTTTCTACTCTTTAATTTTCACTTCAACTTTAAGTAAATCTCATCTCATTGTGTTATTGTATGAAATAAGATTGCTAAATCATCGTTAAATAAGCTTTGACTGGTAGGACGGAATGTGCGCAGTAGGAAACAAAAAAAAGAAGCTTTTACGCAAAACATGAAATATTAAAGTTTGACCACTCTCCTCCACTAATAAAAAATCATATACTACGTTATGAGATAACTGAATTCTTTTATTGGAAATCGCGTTCAGCACCAATTATCTGCTGCATAAAAGCGGGATGTTAATAGAATCGACAACGACTTGCTTAGATTAGCAATTATGTTTTTATTACAGCTCTCAACAAGTCACAATGGTTTATTTATAAAACATTTCACATGGATGTATTTGCCTAAGTGAGGAGGATTATTTAGCAATTAGCAATTTTTTGCTACCGTAGAAGATAGTATAGTTGTGTTTTAATTAACTTAATCTCCGGGGCCATCGGTCAATAATTCATAATCTTAAAGAGCACTGGAAGTTTTTGAGGAAAATTTCTTTAGAGATTTCATAGCACATTTTGAAATTTCTAAATTATGAGGAAAGAAGTATACTATTTGAAAGAAGGTTTTTCTTGAAATTTCGAGTTCTTCACCAAGCGCTCCGAAAAAGGACGCCTGTATTAATCAAACCAATCCGCCTCGGATAGGGAGGGTTTAACACCCCCATTTGTACAAGCTACGTTAGGATGGGTGGCATGTGCGTTCGTATGTATGTATGTATGTGCGTTCATATGTATGTACGTATGTATGTGCGTTAGTATGTATGTATGTATGTATGTATGTATGTATGTATGTATGTATGTATATATGTATGGATGTATTGATGTATGGATGGATGGATGGATGGATGGATGGATGGATGGATGGTGTGTGTTCACCCTAAATATAAAGTCATAAAATGCAGTAAATCGGATTATTAAGTCACAAAAATTACAAACCTTGCGACAAGTGCCGTCTCTGTCTACTCAGCCAAAAGAATACAGGTGTAAGAATGAGTTTTCATTTTAATAATTCCTGAATTCCATTTTGAGAAACAAGCAAAAATTACAAAACATACTCAGATGGTTTTGTTCTTCCACGTTGCTACTACTTGCTTTTTATATAGCATTGTGTAGGCTTTATATTTCGCTTAATAGGCATCCACGTTCGTCAAAAACGATATGCAAATTTAGTATACCGCCTTCATTCTTCAGAAACGTACGCAAATATTTATCTAAAAACAATTTATTTTTCCAAACACACAGACTAAATTCATACAACGCTACATTTAAGTGTATGTAATTAAATAGAGACAAGACCAATGCATATAGAATATAACAGGAAACGATCAAATTATGCAAAGCTTTCCTGTGCTTAAGAAAGTGACAGAAAAAACCTACAAGTGCATATAACCAGAGACAACCAAATACACAGATATTGCAACATGTGTTTTAAAACTGGGATTAAAAGATTCTTAGGGACTTTTTGTGTATTTGTTATCAATAACGGTAGTAACTCTGTTAATTCGCAGGCATCTCTTCTGTTTGCTCTTTTATTCCCATTAATTGTATCGGAACGGATTCTGTTAACATTTTCTTGATATGTATGATAACGCATTCTCTCGAACATTTGCAAAGCAGATAGATATACGATTCTGCGTTTTTAAGTGAATAAGGATTATAGTATCCATGTAAATGGGCGACACATACAAAAAGTCTCTGAAAATCCTCTAATATCAATTTTGAACAAAATGTTTGAACATCTACATGTTTCATTGTTTCTGACGTAATCAAGTAGAGATAAACACAAAATAACTAATACTTGGAGAATAAAACAAAAAATGATCAATTTATATGGAGCGCTCCCGTGCTTAAGAAAACGAGAGAGAGAACTAACAACAGCTACAATGGATAGAAAAACAAATACGTATGTATTTATTGTTTTCGCTACATGAATGCTTAGTTAAGCATATAAAAAACTCACAAAAAAGCTCTATCTTCGTAATATCGAAGTAAATATCAATTAATCGCTATCTTTCATTCTTCATCGGCGTGAAATCTTTAATTAAAAGAAGTGTAACCCTAAAAAATTTTAGAAAAATAACAACTTTTACCTCTTAAGCTGTTTTCGACCGAACTATATTCAATTAGAAATACATTCGAGTACAATATTATAGTTTATGTTCTTGGTAATGATTCCTACGTGGGTATACCTTTTGAAGAAGTAATAGCACCATGTGATTTTTTATACCCATCGCCGAACGGCGGGTGGGCTACACTCACTTTGTCAAGTGTATGTCCAGGCGGAAGCTTCGGGGACCTCGCAAAGTATATATATTCTTGATCACCATCAAATCCTAAATCGATTTAAGCATGTTCATCCGCCCTTCTGTGTAATGTCTATTACAAATTGTAAAAATGATATACGCAGATTAGCATGGAAAATGCTAATCTGCCGAATCGGTGGAAGAACAAGCATACAGTATAGAACATACTTAAATCGATTCAGAATTTCATCTGATCAAGAATGTTCACACTTTGTAGGATTTCTGAAGCTTTATTCTGGGCGTTGTGGCAAACCTTTTGACAAAATGAATATACTCCTCATCTTTTGCAAGTTTATCGGTGACAAAGGTGATAAAGTTATCATGGGTGAAGAAGATTTTCAAAGTCGAAATACTAAATGGTCCAAAAGTTCCTTTTCCCGATTATTTGTAAAGCCGTATTACGTTTATTTCGAATTCTCGCTTACCTAACAAATCTATAAAGTACAATCCTTCTTTCCATGCTCCAAACAGTGTTTGAAGAGGCGAAGCAAGTAATATAATAAAAAATTAAATGTAAAATCGAAACTGGAAAATCGAAATTTTTGCTCAACTATCTTGAAACTTAGCTCCAAAATAAGATTCTCTAAAGGTAGACAGGTCGTCTTTTCAATGAACTAAACTTTGAATATTCCTGAGCTGTTTTAAAAGGATTTTTCTCAAGAAAAAAGAAAATCGTTTGTTTTTTAACAATTTTTTAAACAAAGGATTTGGTTTCTAAATGTAAAATTATGACATACAGCGGTATGGCCAGTGACACCAAGCAAAAACATAGAGTATTTTAGGAAAAGTGTAATTGAATACTGAAAGACTCTCAAAAGTGTAAATACCCACGTTTCAGCAAATATTTGCATTTTTTGTTATAATTTATTTATTTATTTATTTATTCCACTTCTACAAGAAACTCAACTAAAACAAAATGGCAGTCGAGTTCAATTGACTGTTAAAGAAAATCTTAAATTAATTAATATTAAAACTTAGTAAAAGTACAATAAAACAAATAAGAAGGAAAAAAAAAAAAAGAAAAAAATCATGTACACAACTAGCATAGAGTCACACCCACAACCTGTACAGGACCCCTAAGCCATCGCAAACATGCATAAGTTTGGCAACCGACAATAGTTAACAATAATTAATTTTCGACTCATAATGACATATTTAAGGTTAAAAGTTAGTCCAAGTACGACATAGGTAAATCGTGCGTATTGAGCAATGTTGCTTTAATGGACTTTAAAGAGTCCGTTAGTGAGAATAGTGATAGACGTCATTTAGGTTCTTGCAAACAACTCTGAGCGGGTTAAACAGTTCGTAATTATATTTGCATTGACTGAGCTTTGTCAAGATAAAGTGCCTAGAGAAGCGATTAGGGACATTAAAGCCTATCTCACGAATTAATGCGGGCGAGTAAATTGTCCCATTTATTAATTTGATTACGAAGAAAACCCCAAGAACAAACCTACATTTTTCCAGTGACGGTAAGAATAACAGAAGCGACCTATTTTCATAGGGTGGAAGAGGGACAATCGGGTCCCAACCCAAATTCCTAAGGGAAAACAGCAAGAATTGCTTTTGAACAGATTCAATTGAATCTACGTAGCACCTATATGAAGGAGACCTGAAGGAGAATTGTTCAAATCACTTTGAAGATGATGTGATTGCTCTTCTACGCAAAAGGAAGAAAACAGTTTCACATCATCAGCATACATTAAAATCTCGCTGAATTTAATCACGGAGGGCAAATCATTAGTGTGTAAATTAAATAAAATGGGTCCTAAGTAACTACCTTGGGGTACGCCAGACGTCACGGGGAATTCATCCGAGGCAATGCGGTGAAACAAAACCCTGAATGATCTACCATGCAGATAAGAGCTTAATCATTCCACTAAGAAGAAAGGTAAGCCAGACGCTTGTAGTTTAAAGATAAGTAGTCTATGGTTAACCATAGGCTTTGCTAAAGTCAGTGTATATGACATCAGTGCGAGAGCCACTAGAAGAAGTCTTGAAAACATGAGAAGTAAGCAGATTGGTGACCTTAGATCTTCTCTTTCGAAAACCATGTTGTAGAGGAGAAATGTACGATTTCATGGAAAAGGCTATATGCTGAGCCACAATGCGCTCAACAGTTTAGGCAAGACACTCAACTTGGGAATGCATCTGTAGTCCTCTACAAGTTGCCTACTACCACTTTTGTGAATAGGAATAAGGAAACAAGTCTTCCAACACAAAGGGAAAACACCTAAATTCAAGGACTTGTTAAAAATCTTTAAGATAACACCACATAGCTCGCCAGCACAAGATGTAAGTACACATGAGAGGATTCCATCAGGTCCAGGCGAACAATTATATTTTAGAGAGCTCAAATCTTTAAAAACGTCATTTTCAGATATAACAAAATTAGGAATTGAAATCAAATTAGAAATCGTATATGGATAGTTTGCAAAATTGGCAGTTGAAAATTTCTATAGGAAGTATTCCGCAAAGAGATTTGAGGTTTCAAAATCATGCGAGGACATATTAACGGAAATTGCTGGCGTCCATGAACAACATGTCTTTGACCGATTTTGGGAAAGCGCAACATAAGATAGGGTATACGATAGAAAATTCAGCTACAGTATTAGCCAGCAACCCTCACTGCTATCAATTATAAGACTTGTTTAACTTTGAGCAGTATGTGATGTCTCTCTACAGATATAAAGACCAAAGTCGACTTTCGTCAGTGGAGTATATTAGGCTATTTAAAGAGGTTCTTGTGTGAATTTCTATAAACTTTCTTCATGAATTTCAGCATAGACACAATATACATTCCACAAGTTAGATGAGCTCGAACAATATAAGAGTTTCAAAAAATCCCTGCTTACAAAAGCTGCGCACGAAAAAATCCCTGCTGATCGCAAAGAACGCGGACCAAGAGACCAAAAATTTATTTGCTCCTCGGTGTTGGGTAAAAGCAAATAACATGCCTACGCAAAATAAACCTACCGCTGGTTCCATTCAATAATATAAATATTTTTAAGTGCTTACGTCAAATAGTGAGGTTTTGAGTAGGCACGGTTATAGCCAACGAGCAGGTATTTCATCTTGATTTGGCAGCTGCTTGATACAAGTGCACTTTTTATCTGCTTTTGCTGTAATGATTACATACAAAGCAATATCTCTTAGCTGTGCAGAAAACCAATAATGTTGAGAACAAAGTGATGACGATGACTATGACAAGGATAGAGTTTGTATTTGTATGCATGTGTTCGTGACATTATGATTGCGAAAGCCATATTTTGCTGTGCGTACACATAGATCGTACACACATCCGCACACACTTATTTATGTAAGTAACAGAAAGTTTTGTACTATACTTGAAAGGATGCTGATAGTACTGAAGAGGCGAAATTCCCTCTTCACTCTTCTTATTCTGTCAGAGAAACATTGTAATAGTAGTACTGGTGGGTATGCCTTGATCTTATCAAAGCGAATGTTTAGCGTCGGCATGTGCATCTGACTGTATATAAGTTGTGTCAGTTATATTTTATTAAATTACGTGTTCAGTTTAACTTTGTTGTTGTTCGTTTTAGATGTAAAAAAGTTCACTCCTTTGTGAAAGGTTAATAGCTCTCTGCATCATTTTTTTTCTCATCTCGTTTAACAATGCATTCATATAGAGCACCAACCCTCTTAGACATTAATATAGACAAAACGTCGCATTAGTCTATTTACTGCTTATTTGAAGAAATACGTTCGCGTTTTGTTAGTGGGAATAATTTCAGTTGAGCTTAGAGTATTAAAACTTTCTTTGATCGGTAAAGTTTTCTATCATTCCGACTAGTTTTCTCATTTTCTTTCAATATCATTATTGATAGATGTGTTGTTAGTGCAGCACAATTAATTGGAAATGTAAATGAAACCAGTTTCTAGTTAATAAGAACAAATTGTCTACTACTTCTTTCAAATTTTATTTTGACTGGGATCTAAAACCCTTATCGGGATATCAATTCACATTATTTACGATATCGCATTAATTGAAAGATTGCGGCGAATTTATAACTCGTAATGAAACTATAAACCTGCATATGCTCTATGCGCATTACGGATTTCCTCCACATTGGAATGCACACAAAGCAACGACATCTTATGCTGCATTTATATATGTGCATCTACATACATAGTTATATTTCTTTACAAAATTTCAAAAAGTTAATAATTTGAGAGTTTTTCTGGTTTTTTTCTATTTCAATGCTCGTGGTACTGCAAAAAAAATGTTTCAATAGTTCAATTTAAACAGAATTATAGTTTTCTAACGGTACACACATACACACACACAATGCTCTCGTAATAAGTAGGTCAATAACTTCCGGTTCTCAGTAAGGAAGACGTTCTTCTTTTTCTAATTTTTTTTTTTTTGTAAATTTCGGCTTAATTCATCAACATAGTGCTTCGCCTTTGATAACCTTTTTTAGAACGAATTTTCAGGTTCGGTTTCTGCAAGTGAGCTCGCCATTTGGTTCAAATACTCTCCATGAAACATATATTTGATGAAGAATATTGAAGAACTGAAATTTGCAACAGAAGATTGAAACTTGAGAAATGAATTTGTTTCAAGGGTCCGAACTGGAAAAGATCATATGAGCCTAAGCGCAATTTGTACCAATCCCGGAACTTATTGACCAACATCCTATGTAGCTAACTATTCAAATAGATGTTTGTATTTATGTCTTTATGCACACCCACAGTCAACCCCAGAGAAGAAGGAAAATAGCAAAATAAATAAAAAAAAAACAAAAGAAAGCATAGCAGAGAATACGAAATAAAAACGTACTTATAGCGAAAAACTTTCGTTCTTTTTTTTTGTTTTATAGTTGTACAACGTTTTAAGAATATTAAATTCATGGGAGAGTAGTCAGTCAGTGGCAGCGTAAAGCCAACATTTGCTTACAATATACAGTATAAACAACAAGAAGTACGTACAAAGCAAACGAAAATATGTTAAATATTTAATAACAAAAGAAAATTTTTTATTTGTAAAAATGGTTATATTAATTTTTGAAAGTAACCTTGGTTGGCAATTATCTGTACCGAATGAACGAATACATGACCATCAAAACAATTTTCTTAAGGTCAGGGAGAGTCGGCTCTAAGATAAAAGACTACCAAGAATTTATTTTCTGGAAAAAGAATTTTCTTAATATTGAAATAATTTTCTCAGTTTTGTTGTACCCACGAAGGTCTTCTATTATTGTGATTTCTCGAGAGACCTCGTTTTGAAAAACGAAATCGAATAAGTAAATCTTCTTGGTAGAAATCGGATCTTATTAAGCGTGGGAAATCGCTGCCGAATTATTACATGTCATCCTGAGCGAAAATACATAAACGAATTAGAACGCCTTTCGATCGCCTTTCAACTTTCCTAGCCTAAATCTGCGCTATATTTAGTTTGTGCGGCTGTACACAACGTCCAAAGCGATTTAAGGTAAGCTTACTTTTATTATACTGATGGATTTAGAAGTATTCTCTGAATCGATTTAAGCCACATCTATTCATCTGTCTGCATACAAAGCGTTACTCAAAAAAATTTAAAGGGCACGGCCTGCTATAAATTACGTGCCCTGCCATCCTGAGAAAAATTGTAACAACATCTTCTCGCAAAGGCCGCCATACGTAGCTGTGGATTTCCTTGGAAGGAAGCAAGAGCCACCCCCAGTTGTTACTACGGGAAACCTGCTTGCAGCCAACAAGAGAATTGGCGACAAAAAGGCCCCAGGTCCGGACGGAATTCCCAATATAGCCCTGACGGCTGCGATTAAGGTAACACCGGGGATATTTGCTTACCCTTTGCAACAATGTCTGAGAGAGAGAGAGAGTCTTCCCAGAAAAATGGAAGTTGCAGAAGCTGATCCTGATCCCTACAAGTAACAAGCCATCGCCTGAACCGTCCTCGTACAAGCCTATCTGTCTCCTGGATATGATGGACAAACTGCTAGAGTCAGTAATATACGAGCATCTTCTGCTAGTGGCCGAAGAAAATGTTGCCCCAACCAATAACCAGTGCGGCTTCAGAACAGCGCGGTCGACAATAGATACCATAAAACATCTCGTGAGGCTGGCATCCGACGCCATAGCCGGCTCTTTTAAGAGCGCAGATTCCAATGTATGTATTAAATATCATAAGTATCTACCGAAGTTGGTGTATGAAAGCGACAGCGGTACAGAAATGTAGAAAATATCAGGTAGCGTCCGACAAGGAGCAGTCCTTGGTCCACTCTTGTGGAATATAGTCCTGAAGTTGCAGCTGCCCACCAGCACAACAAGTGTTGGATTCGCCAACGACGTAGCGATAGTGGTGGTCGCAACGTAAATTGAGGATATAGAAGCGAAAGCTACCGAGGCAATCATGCGCACCAAAACCTAGCCAAACAAGGTGGGCCTACAGCTGACACAAAACTGAAGTTGTGCTTGTAAGCAGCCGGAAAAAGCCAGAGATGTGCAAGATAAGAATCGGAGATCACATAGTGCAAATCAAATATCTGGGAGCCATAATTGACCACCGCCTCAACTTCAGGCGTCATATTGATTACGTGGCGAACAAGGCGGCAGGCATCCAGACGACACTGGCAAGGATTATGCCAAATGTGGGTGGGCTTGAAACAACTAAGAAGAAAGTCGTAGCCACGGTGGTGACCTCCGTCATTATCTATGCGAGGGGGGCGGGTGCATTGACTGTAAAGGCGGCACTTCTCAGACTTGCGCATTCCGTACCGTGTCGGAAGAAGCAGCGCTAGTGCTAGCAGGCACTCTGCCAGTCGACATTCTGGTCGACGAGGTGTGCCGCATCTACAAACGCTATCGTGGCAACGAACTCTCCTCCAGCTCGCATACCAAAAAAAAAAAAAAAAGAAAACATACACACATTTAATAAACAGCCGGGAGCGCATGGAAACACGCTGCATACGAGTCGGGCAGCCAGGCGTCGCTAGCAAGGATTATTCCAAATATTGGAGACCCGAACTTCAGGGCAGGGTTTGGCCACAGTAGCTACGCAAACTTTCGCGTTATCAACCTCATTTATGACGTAGGGTAAAAATGTTGTCTTTTCGAATTTAATTTACATAAAGTCATGTTTTGTTTATAATATTTTATAAAAAAATTCTTGAAAAGTTCTATTTTAATTGTATTTTGAGTTAAATTCCTCCAAGACTTCGTTTAACAGAATTCTACTAATGGCTTAACAGAGCTCTGCAAAATGGTTCGTGTCTTTGCTAATTATATTTAAATATCACTTCACACTCTTGTTTTCCTGAATATTTTCATTCTCACTCCTCACAAATATACATTGTAAGCAATTTAGTATTTCAATGTATAGTTCATTTGTTATAATATATTTAATGAACTAAAATATCGTAAGCACGAAATAAATTCTTAAGTGAATTTTAACAAGAATTTTTTAATATCATATATTGTACTTTTCAGCTATTTCTTTAGGTCTGAAACCAATGTACTATTTTTCTTTCCCAATATATTTTTTTACACGAATGTTTTGGGAACACATCTATCGTGTAAAAAGAGAATTATAAAAGAAAATCGCGCTAAGTAAAAATATACGCAAAAGAACTAAAAAATTTTAAAGTGAACTCAAGAAGACCCGAATAGTCACGAGGTTTTCTAAGCGCTCAGTTTAGCCATAAGGTGACAACTTGTACTCTTTAAAGTTTCGATAAAGCTTTTCGAATACATCTAATCTGCAAAATGATAAGCAAAGCCCTAGTAAATGCTGAATTAGAGTTAAGTCTATGATATTGTGCCCAGTAACCGTTTTCTTTAAATTGTGAGCTACGAAAGCTACCATCGTCAAGCATGGTTAGAAAGACTTATAATTCTGACTTAGAATACATGTTCCATTAATTGCTTTAACATTTTTAAAGGGACTAAAAAACGATAAGAAGAAAAAATGGTACTAGCATAGTTGCTTACGAGCCAAGAGCAAGAAGACTTAAAAAAAGCAACTACTAAACGCCTGTATCACCAGTATCACATCCAGCGCAATTCTGTTATTCAGTCTGCAACACGATGCACATTTCATCAGCATATGAGTTCATGTAAAAACATAACAAATTTTAATATCTTTTTGTCAAATAAATAGCGAGCCAAAATTTGGTTTAAACATTTGCTACAGCATTATAAAAATTCACATCAAAGTTCAGAGAGCGATTAAGCTGTTAGTAAGACAACCGAAAAGCATACCATTTTGTTATCTTTGATTCTAACCGAACTCTTTTCAACGCGAAAACACCTTCTTTACATGTTATTACTAGAATGTTATATATACCCTATAACACATGTAGTGATGAGAGCATGTTAAATTTTGGCGGTTACGTGCAACGTAGATAATAACTTTAAACCCCTCTACCGTTTATTTTCCGTATCAATTAACACCTATTCGGTGGTCCTCTTCTGATAACTGTTGATATAATTTTGTATGCAACCTGTAGATCGTAATTATCGAGATATTTAGAGCACATTTAAAATTTTAGAATGCTTTTACTTAAGGACTCACACTATTGAAAGTGAAATTGAACGGTTTAGTGTAGGCTATTCAATTGTCAGCCAGGCCCCACTACAACCTCTTAACTTGTTATTAATCTAAAAGCTCTTCCAAGTATACAGGCGAAGTAGACAAAAAGACAAAGAGTCCAATGAATATTTTCCCTCCACTCTTTTTGATTATATTGGAGAGCCAATTTGTGTGTGTGACCATCAAAAAACATCTGCAATCTTGTAGATGCACACACAAACACATATCTCAACATACACAATAAAGTGAGCAACAGTTAATTTAAAAAAAGACCCGACATGTTTGTTCAAGGTATCAAGTCAGGTCAGAAGAAAATTACAAAAGAAAAATAAAGAAAGCCATTATGAATGTATTGCTGTTGTTTTAATTTTTATTGTTGAAACCGTGCGTGTACAACACCAGGAAGTATTACCGGAAATTAAGACACTCGTACTAGGGAATCAAGAGAGGGTATGGGTGATGGATTTTCTTTTTAATATTTCTCCCTGAAGGGCCTTGCAGCAATGTTGTGCGGCAATATGTGCGCGTAAAAGAATAATAGTTAAAGAGAACGATTATCGATGAAAACGAGGTCAACTTGCTATTAACTGATGTAGCTATATACGTGATTTTGCAAAACTGAAGCAAATTTAGTTGCTTGCACGAAACGGAAATGGGAATTTTTCTTATCCGGAAAAATAAATTCCATTCCGGAAATGCCCAGTAGGACACACATCTTTGCCATTAAACATGTATAAAAATCAAAACCTGCAAATTCGAGCGAGAAATATTTTCTACGTTCGCTTATAATGTTTGCCGTTTCATTTTCCCCGATCCGAAATATGATATGCATTAACAGTTTTTATTAGAACGAGGACTGACTTCAATTTCTTTTAATCTTTTTCTTTACTTCTTAGTTCTTGTTTGTTAAATTGTATAAAATCCATTACGCCGTTGAACCCAAATTCCACACCAACGTACTGCACTCACTCACTTTGTTTAATATTTTGTCAAAATCTTTGAACTATTTTATGTATCAAATTGGTGGTCTTTTAAAATTTGCTTATATGTTAGCCTATGTCCCATAAAAAGACTCTTTGGGCAAAACTTAATATAACCTGCACACCGTTGGAAAGGCCATTAATAGAGGATTCATTCTGTCCTAGTTTCATTTTTTCAAAGGGCATGGTTTGCTCACAGTGGTCTTTTAAAATTTGCTTATATGTTATCCTATGGAAATTTTCAAAGACCCATAAAAAAATTCTTGGGTCAAAACTTAATACAACCCGCACACCGTTGGAAAGGCTATTAATAGAGGATTCACTCTGTGCTAGTTTCATTTTTTCAAGGGACATGGTTTGGTCACAGTAGCTCCGTAAACTTTCGCTTTATCAACCTCATTTATGGCATAGTGTAAAAAAGTTTTGGTTTCGAATATTAGTTAATTTACATAAAGTCATGGTTTGTTTATAAGAATTTGCAAAAAAATTTGCGAAAAGTTCTATTTTACTTGTATTTTGAGCTAAACCCCTCCGATACTTCGTTTAACAGGATTCTGTTAACGGCTTCACAGAGCTCTGTAAAAAATTTTAGTTTGTGTCTTTGCTAGTTATATTTAAATATAACTTCATACCCTTAAAATAACCATAGTTTCATTGTTAACTCCTAAATTTTATTCAATGTAAATCATGTTCTCGATCAAATGTGCTAATGCAAACATCAATCTAATGGTTATTTTCTTATTTTATACATATTTTGCAAACAAAAAAGAACAGCGGTTTATTCTTGTAAGTAATAACCCAGTGCGAGTTATGAAACTTTTCCAAACATGTATAATGTGAAGATAAAACACTCGGAAGAGCTAAAAAAATCTGTACATGTTCGATTTGGTCATGTTCATTCGTTCGCCAATAAAGGTTAAGATTGCTACCTGAGCATCTAATTTAGAGCAATAAGCCTTCCGGATCGCAGTATTTCTTGTTAAGGTTCAAAATCGATAAGTCAACATTTTCTTACGCCGTTTACACTTTTTTAATGCCCTACAACCATTTGCATGTAATATCCAGATGGACTTGAGATAAACTCACCTTTTATTATACCGACCATTTCAGAATCACTTTCTAATTTCTCTCTCTCCACCTGTACGTTTTCTGTAGTATGCATATTTCGTTTGATCTACGCGTCCAGATATTTTCGTTTTGAGATGTTTTGATGGAATTTGGTACGCTGAGGTGTTCTTGTCAAGGAACAAATGCTATTGAAAATGGTTCAGATCAGACCAATTTTTCCATGACTTCTCGTATAACTATATCTTGAAAGACCAATATACGAATCGTTGTGGGTGGTGTAGAATATTTAATGGTGGCCGGTGGCCCACGATACTGTTTTTAATTCCTTTTCAATTGGAAATCTGCCTTTTACAATTATGCAATTTGTGCTAAGCTAACGACACACTTGAGCTACACAATATGTAAAATATAAATAACTTATGGGTGATCCTATATTTAAGCACATTTCAGTTATTGAGTAAATTGAAACGCTTGCAAAACATATGACGCTTTTAGTATTTCGTATTAGGTGTGTGAATATAGTTTTCGAAATTAAATCAAAATCAAAAAACGAGCTACTTTGTTCGAGTTGAAGTAGCAAGCGCAGAAAACTACCGCAGAGGATGAGGAACGGGGCGCATTTAGCTGAAGTTTTGTAAATTAATCTTGAAATTTATTACACTTTTGCTTGAGCAAAGGTTACAGCGTCTATAGCTTGGAAATATGTATGTAAAAAGTTAACAATGTCAAGGAGTTTGCAAGTATTGAAAGATTCGATCTGAAGCTAGTTTTCTTAGCTTATGCATAAAAATTTTAATAGACGACTATGCGAACAACATTTCACAAGTGTAAACACCCCAGTTCATTACGTTTCACTTGTTTCATAAGCTGCTTTTTGACGGCTTTTTTCCGTTCTATTGAGCCGCGTTTCTAAATATCAATAATGTAGCGATAGATTCATGCCTTTGACCGCACTTAACCTATCCTTTGTTTATGTTAAAAAAAAAAATAGAAATAATTGAAAATTTACACACAACAATCATCTGTCGATGAACTGCAAAAATTAACAAAGTCCACTTTAGAATATAACCGTACACCGTAATACATGAAGCATAGCAAGTACAGAGATTTGCAAATCCACGTCTATATACATATTTAAATTACTAATATATGTGTATGTTAAAATAATATGTCACAAAACAGGCAAGATTCTTCTGAGTAAGCAGACAGACGATATAGATATATTTCGAAACTGCTATGTTTAGGCGGAGTATTTTTTTGTGCACATGCACAACACAATGTCAACGTAGAGAAGTTGACACAAAATTATGCCATTTCTATGTGAAAAATGACCAGATAAATAAATCAAATAACAAAGAATACAAAATGCACAGCAGAATCAAAACACAGACACACTCATACATACACACAAACAACAGAAACGAACAAACATGTGTACATTAATAAAAGTTAGACCATCTTCCGCAAGCATAAAGTAGACTAAACCAAACTAGAAAATTTATTTACATATTCAGTTAGATGGATGGGTCGAACGAAATGCAATGGAGTTTAAATATGCATCGCCACAGCTTTAGTTATCACAACCAAACACACACCACCTTTATTTTAATGTACACTTATTCGTATGCATAAGTGTGTACATCTGTGTGCAGATGCGTGCGTGTATCGTACCTTTATACAAATATGAATTTATGTTGTTACTAACGTTTACATAAACTTTTGAAGCGTGTGTAATTTTTACACCTTTTAGGAAAATTTATTAATGCTTTTACCGGGGCGATTTATTGATTTTACCATAAGATAGGCAATGCCAACTACTAAGCCATTCGTAAATAAAGGGATAATTGATTTTAACTCTTTGTAGCATAGTAGCAGCAACTTAGTAATTTAGTTAGCTGACTGCAAGTACCAAACTACCGAACGTTATGTACAGCGATAATCCAATAAACTGCTTGGTTAGCTGAGTTTTAAAAGTAGTGGATATCCAATGAAAGCAGTGCTCTATTCATGCACTAAGATAGGTCAGCGCAGTAAGCGCAAACGCTGCTAAGTTCAAAAAACGAATGATTCTCATTCGTTTTTCAGTAAGCAGCTGCACTATTAAATAATCCTACCTCTCTACCTATGTGGAAATATTGTTATAAAATAAAATCCTGCATTGTCCATTTTATATTTGATGAATTGTATTTAACCAAGGTCAGAACATTTCTTCTTGGGTTATTATTTTATCAAGCACCTTCTTAAAAATATTACTAGTTATCGAGTAAGGTTATATAGATCATCGATGCTAAACAACTGGTTCTCTTTTCACAAGATAGATGTGTTCCCAAAAAATTGGTGTTAAAAAAGGGTATTGCCTAAATGGAAAAATATTAAGTCCTTTTAAAGTAAAAAGTTTTAATTAGCACCATCTAATTCTCCTTTTACCCGATAGAAAAGAGATAGAAAAATTCGACTAAATGAAAAAATAGTAAATCATTGGCTTGTTAGAGTTCAATTAAGAATTTATTTCGTGTTATTAATTTCAATTCATTAAATAATAAAGTAAAAAATACATCATATCTTTACTCTACGTATAGATCATGAACCTCACTCATATACTCATATAATCGGCATAATTTAGCTGAATTGTAAAATATACAACGCGAAATTACGAATTAGTTGCGACGAGTGAAAACGAAAAAATTCATAGAAACTTCGCAAAAAAGAAAATTATTAGAAAAATTTATTAAAAAATCTAGGAAAAATAATGGGAAAACAAAAAAATTCGTGTAAAACGGAAATTGTTCCCTTTCAACTCGTGTTAAATTAAGTTTCGTGTCAGAAGATAATTAGATCTATTAAAAAATGAAAAATAAAATGGTAAGCAAGCAAAAGCGTAACTGGAGTCGACGATAACCATAATGTTGCGAACAATTGGTAATAAGAAACATACAGAAATGTAATCGATTTGTGTGAAATTGAAGAACGCAGCTTGGAGAATTCTTTATGGCAAATAATTCGATTTATATCATCCATTTACAATACTAATCAAAAAACTTCTATAGTGTGAAAATAGCCGACCATAAAATACTCTCCGTTACACCGACATATATTATTCTTCATTTATTTTTCTGATGATATACCAAAATTATCCATTGTTTTCCTGTAAGGGCATGCTTTGCTTGGCAGCATTCACATTATAGCGGTTGGAGCGAGCTTAAATAATGGTATAACGTAGTGCAAATTTAGCAAAATACATTTTTTAAAGGTATTATTATTCTTCATCTATTTTCGTCATAAAATATGAAAGATTTGACTATTTGCTTTTTTTTCTACTTTTCATAAAATTTTTTTAACAAATAGCTTTAGAAACTAAATTAAAATTAGATTAAGAATTTTTCATGAGAACCCTTAAAAGAGACGTACTATGTGGTGTAAATTTCCTGGAATTTACGTAAATGTTAAATTATTCCTGCGCTCCACTTTTTAACAGAAAACATTATAATGTCGATTGTTTTACCATATAAAGGCTTATTTCTCATAGAAACATAGTATTGGCCTTTTTGTCTGAAATATTTCACATGAATTTAGTGTGCCGAAATAATATTACTCAAATGATTTTTGGATTTCAAACGGATGACCAAAATAGACGAAAGAATTTTAAAATCCTTAAAGACAGTATAATCAACTCTAATATCGGAAGCATTCCGCGTTCTTTAATAAGAAAACAGTACTTATATTATATATAAACGAGACTTTTCCCAAGTTTGCATATATATCATTATAATTATGGGGTCATGCATTTCGTAGTTCTGAAAGTAAACGCAAATAAAATGCACTTCTGATAAAGATTTCGTTCAAATTGCTTTTCAATATAGTGTATGGACCTTGTCATTGTTTGGGATATATAATGCGGGCATAGTTGTACAGCGTACAGAAATTGTCAAGAATTATTACGAATTCAATGAGTAGGTTTCGTACAGATGGGTTGACACTTATATTTACCAAATGGCTTCATAATTAAGAAATATTGTCCCTTTAGCGGAAAGAGATCACATCTGCCGATTGAAAGTGTCTCTTTTGAACATGAAAATGATGAAAATGGCGTTGCAGTTACCTTCAATGGATAACACTATAGAAGGATGATTACTGACGTTTTACGCCACGAATTATATGATTTCAACTGGCACGATAAGTGTTTTTAACAAAATGTTGCAAAATGGAATACATCTCGTGGCGCGAGAAGAGTTCAAAGACAACGTAATCTCCAAAAATGTTTATGCGAACTTGCCACGAGGATCACGCGACATAAAACTATTGGATATTCTACTTTGGAGTTATAATGGATACAGTAACCCATGAATTCTCAATGATGACTTACCAAAATTATTTGCGTTGTTGGTGAACTCAACGAGCAGATTTATGTAGAAAAATTGCAAAAATATTTGTTCCAAGATTGAATTCTGACAAAAGTCCAAAGGCGATCATTTGTATAAGATCATTTTTAATTAACAATAGAATGAACTATATCCAAAAACAAGAAAAGAACCATTCTATCTTTCACATTAAAAAAAAAAAGAACACTTAGGTTATTATAATGTATTCAGCTATATTTAGTTGACAATGAAAATATATATATTTCAAATCAACACCCATACCGTACGTCTCCTATAATAGATTTTTTTATTAATGGTCTTTATGTAATGGATGACAAACCATTGGGTTCAAGTTAAAAATAGCTTTACTCTTATTTTGCTTTCGAGTGTGCATACGGAATACAAACTACAAACAAACAACAAAAAGAAAGAGAACAAGTAATGAGGGAAAGCAGAAGAAAGAAAAAGAGAATGTAAAGCAATGTTCTTTAGCAGACAAAAGTAAACATCTCATCTGTAATATTTTCCTGCAAGAACGTGAGAAAATTCAAAGTATTTATTGTCAGAAGTTAAACTTACAACTATCAATGAGCTAAGCGCCGATACAAACCTAAAATGTGGGTGAATGAATGTTCTTACTACTATTGTCTATGCCGATTCAGAGGAAGCAAAATAAAATTTTACGATCAAATGAATAACATTCGTACACACAAATTCTGAGTTCTATCGCAGGTAAGAGTTTAGGCCAATTTAAGACATACCAACTCAATTTATATAAAATCGAAGCTATTTATCATTAAGAAATTCTCAGAAGGTTAGTACGGTTCCTATTAAACTTTTCTGCTTCATGGAAATCCTCTTTTAACAAAAAGTGATGAAGTAGGTAAAAGGGGAGAGGCAGACAACTGTATGCGGTTGTTTTTATTAAATTGGCGATAGCTAAGTATTATATAAATTTTAGCGAGGCGACGCAGACACTGCAACGAATGGCGTATATCTGTCCATAACACGTGTTTAACTCCACATTACACATTTTCTAATACGTTTCGCTTTTTTGATTTGTTGTCGTCTTTATTCCTCTCGTCCCACTTATATATTTTTTTTGTTTTGTGTTTTTTTATATATAGCAGAGCATTTCTCTTTTTTGATTTGTTTTTTTCACTATTATTTTACTTCACTCCCCCTTGTTGCAATAACGTAACGTTAGCTAGCATTCGTTGTACAACAATAACTTGATAGAAAAGAAGGATCTTGCTTAAGTATCTACGGAAGGAAGGACATGCGGAAGGAAACTTTGTGTTTTAACTTGTCAATACAATGTGCACAAG
This sequence comes from Glossina fuscipes, assembly GCF_014805625.2. Classification (NCBI taxonomy): domain Eukaryota; kingdom Metazoa; phylum Arthropoda; class Insecta; order Diptera; family Glossinidae; genus Glossina; species Glossina fuscipes. Next base: position 1,451,027 of record NW_023998630.1, on the reverse strand, counting down.
CATTTGTATATAAGTTTAGTTGTACAGATTTTATATGTTTGTCCGCATTATGGTAGTGGTAAGTAGTAAGTTTATTAAAAGCGTTCAATAACATACGGAAAAGTGAGGAGAGTCTTTGCAGTTTTTTTGTTGATAAATTAACACACAAACACGTTAATTCATACAGTTATCCAAACTAAGATATTACACCCTATGACTTGCTCGCTTTGCTTATAGGTTTGCACATTGCTTGAACGTTTTCTATATAAGAGAACAAGGTGTTTACGTGTATCATTATTATATCTGTAGCGGAATTATTATGGAATTGAATAAGCCATTCCAGGTTTCTTTCAAGATAACCTAAAGACCACTTTTCCATCTGCAAACATTACTCTCAAAACCACTTGCAACGGTATAAGTCATCCCGTTGAAACATAAGCTATATATTCTTTTTCGCCTTTAAATAAGGTCGGATTCATCGCTGCTGAGTTGTCACAGGTAATGAAAAACGAATGTTTTATAACGTGCGATAACTTTGTAATCAACATACAAACTAGGAATTATCGTTGAAGATAAGTATCAATATGCATGGTACTCTTATTTGGGGAATATATATGAGCGAAACGAATTTCTAATCTACCAGAGCCAAACGAGACACTTGCTAACACAATATGTCCAAAAGTCCTTTCCATATGTAAAAAATCGCTCATAAAAAATTCGCGACAGCCCACTGGAACATTTCCCCTTCCCGCTATAATTACCAAATTAGTATTAAATGCAATTGATAATTTATTTTCTATTGAAACAATACGAATCGATATCTTTTGTTGGTAGCCCTAGTACAGAATTCATTTTTTTCTGTAAAAACTGGAGGAATACCAGCTGGCGGTAAATAATTTTTTCAAAAAAATACCATTTCCTATTTCTTCTGACAGCCGTCCACCTTACCCAAAAAAATATATATAAAAACAAAAACTTGGGACGCTTACTATTATTAAAAAATCCCTTAAGCTTTCATGTGTCAATCATAAATTGTAAAAAAAGGGGACTCTTTCATGTTATGACTTTCGCGGTATTTAACGTAAAATTAACTTGTTTAGCTTGTTACATTCTATCCTCGAAGCTTTTCTATTTGATACTCATATCGAGACAATTCTTAAGAAAATTATAAGCCGTGATTTTGTAGTGGAAGTCATTTGATATATATAACAAAATTAATGCTTGCGGAATTTCAGCACATGGATATACTTGAAATATCGATTGGAAATTTCCGGACGGAGAAGAAAGCAGGTTAAATAGAAACTTATAGAATCGACATGAACTTCACAACTGTTACAACTGAAAACGAAATAATAACAAGAACGATAAAATTTGTCCAGGATAGTTGCGAAACCTCAAGTTCTTGAAAGTAGAGTCGAATTTCCACCATTTTCTTGCTTTTCTAATATTGAATTTTCATCTCTCAAATTTTTCTCTGTGAAAAGGTTCGCCGGCAAAAGCAGGCTGCCTTACAATTTCAATTAATTTTTTGCGAACACGAGTTAACCCTTAATATTTAACCAAATAGACAGGCGAAAAGGAACTTAATTGATGCGGCACCATTCTAGTTTCCCTTTACTGTTCGCTGAAAGTCCCAGCAGTTCGCTTTCCTCCTCTTGACAACATATCTTTTCGTTTCCCTTGCACTTTTCCGCTTAAAAATTTTAAATTTGTTTTTACAAAATCTTTTTCATTTATTTACATTTCTTCAACTATCGTTTCTTTGCGCACTTTTTTAAGAAGTAATTAAAAAACTCTTGAAAAAAAAATAGAAAAGAAAATCTCGGCCTACAACTAAGTGAAAAAATAAGGAGAATAAAAAAAGAATGTAAAACTTTACAACGCTAAGGGGCAGACTTTTTTGTAAAATTGATATGTGTATCCATATAGCAGAGGATAAGGCCTATCGGTAGGAAATTAAACTCAGATCAGTACAAAAAGCAAAAGGAATAGGAAGAAGCACATTCTCATCTTATTTTTTGAACCATGGTCGAAGTTGGTGGATTTTATATATCGTAAAAACTTACCGTGGTTTTGGTATTTTCTTCATATCCATGGCATTGGATTTAGTAAAAAAGAACTTTTTACTAATATCTCGTATTACAGCTACGCATGTTGTTGTTGTTGCTGTTTTTGCTTCTTAGTAGTTATTGTTGGTTTTAAAATTTCTTGAAATAATGCTTCCACGGCAACTGGTGATGTTTTGCTGTCGGTTTCTATTTTATTTTTGAATTAAATATTTAAAGACAGCGTTGAAGATTAATGTTGATTTTCTCTTTTTTTTTAATATTTGTGATATTGCGGTTTCAGACGTACTGCTACTGGTGATAGTGAAATGCGCTGATAAAAAGAGTTTTTTTTCTTTTCTTTGTTTTGCTTTAATATTCAAGGCGATTATTGCTTTTGCGTTTGTTGCTATTTTGTAAAATTAAACGAAGGACACCGTAGTAAGAAATTAAAAGACAAAAATTTTTTTTTAGTTTTTTGGTAGAAAAGGAATACGAGTAAAAAGAGAGCGCGCGCTGGTTTTGAGTATACGTTCGGAAAAAGATAACGACATCAACAACGCGCTGTTAATTTGATGGTTAGTTTTCTTTTTCTTAGATCTTAATTATTTTCTAAGTACTTTATTTTGGTTTTTATAACTTTTCTCTTTGTCGTTTGCAGTTCGTTGCCTGGCTGTTGGGCTAAAGGATAATTTTATAAAAATTATGTTAAAATTCAATTTTTCGTCATCGTCTCCTTTAGTATTTGTATGCATTTTCTATTTTTAATGAGATCATTCCGATATATTTGAGTATGCATGTATGTATATGTACATATATATATATATATGTATATTATGTATATATATATATTTATATGTGTGTTCATGTCTGTATATGTGTTTTTATATGAATATATATGAATATATGTTATGTATGTATATGTATGTATATGTATGTTATGTATGTATGTATATGTATTTATAAGTATCTATGTGCTTGCATGCAAAAGAGTGTGCCTGCATTTATTTACGTTTGTGCTTGTGTTCGTATGCAAATATATTTATGTATATATACATTTTTTATGTATATATTACTTTTTATGTATATATTACTTTTTTCTAATTTATGTGAACTTAAAGCAAGATTTTTATTTAATTTACATTTTTTTATATTTTTTTTAATTAGAATTATTTAATTATATTTAATATTTTTGATATTTATCATTTTTTTTTTATATAAAAAGCACTTAACACGCAAATTGCTCTGTCAATTATTATAATTTTTTTTTTCCAATTTCTTTACTGTTATCATTTTTTAACAATTTCGTTTTCAATAAATTATTTCTCTTTTATTAATATTTTTCTTCTACAATTTTTTTTTTTTTTTGTTTTAATTTGTATTATTTTTAATATTTTTATTAAAACTTTATTTTAAGAAGCTTTATGTAATTTTTTTACATACGGATAATTTGGGACAATTTTTTTAATTCCTTATTTTCAATTATATTTTTTTTTATTACAATTGGCGAATATATAAAAATAAAGAACCGAAATAAAAACAATTTTCTAGGTTTTTCTTATTTTAACTTCTTTTTAACGCGTTTGCAACGCACGGCTCAGGACATTAGCAATACAGTAGGCACAAATTTTTGTTTACAAAAATATGCATACATAAACACAACTATATATACACATATATATACATATGTACATTGTATATGCATATAATATATGTATATTTGTATTTATAGAAGTAAATGCGCAGATATTCTAAGTGTATTGATATTGCTCGCATTTAAGTTGCTGTCGTTCACGTCGTTTTATTTGCGCATATCTATTTAGACAAAATTTATTTTACAAGCATTTATTTATAACGTTGTTGTTATTATTGTTTGCCCTAACTGTTTGCTTTACTGGCTCACGCTTTCATGGCTTACTTTTCCACTCTTCTTTTTTTACTTTTTTTTTCAAGTTTCCACTTGAGTCTTCGCTTGTGTTGGAATTAAAACGAAAAACATCTTTGTTATCGTAAACTTCTTTTTACTTGGATTTTTTTTTAAATTATGTTATTATTAATTGTTGTTAACTGGAAGAAAATAAATAAAGGAGATAATAAGTGGAAAAATTATTTCACAGAGAAGTTAATTATTTCATCTATGTACATAAAACAAATCAGTTAAAAATAAATTGAACACTTTGTGCTTATTCTACCTTTAAGTGAACCTCTTGTCTTCATTTCGAAAAATCTATTGTGAAGATATGTAAAATTTTAAATTTATTTCAGACAATACGAGCAAAGACTACGTTTTCTACCTTTTAAAAAACAAACCAAGTAAGTAAGAAACTTGCTTTTTTTTACCCTACGTTATTGAATGGGCGTGGCTGATATCTTCTATTTTTGTAGAACTATTCGTTTAATTAGCAAAAAACGCGAACAACAAAGTTAATTTTATTCTATATAACATTGTAGACGTGTCGTTTGTGGCCGATCTTCAATGCCAACATTTGCAGAATAATTATTCAATTGCTATGCCAAATTTAAAGCCGACCTTTTATTTTAGTGCGCGGGAGAAAGTTCATTACAAATATTACATAGAAAGAGACTCCGGATTTGTACTCTAAATCGGCATTCAACCACTTCTAATGTTTTGTGTAAATTTTGATCTGAAACATTAAATTTTTACGACCGGGGAATGTTTACCATAAACATTAAATAATTATGCAGATGATCAGACAGCTAGCCGTAAATGCATTCATCATTGTTGCTAATCAAATATATGTACACGTTATGAGTTCCCCGAAGCTTGCTTTTATGTGTTGCACACGTATTGACAAAGTAAACAAATCGTTATTCTTCGGCAGTAAATATAAAAGATTTAACTCAACGACCAATTGCTGATGGTGCAGTCGAATGATCAGAGTCTATAATTTTCCCACGAAATATTAAAACGCATCTGCCAAATAGATATTATCAGCAAACAAACTGAGAGGCGAATACATAAAGTCTTAATAACTACGGGCCAGGTTTTCTAATGGACATAATTTGCTTTCGTATATATCCGCAGTAATCAACTTTTTACGTCTTGCAACTTGTTACAAACATCAGTTTCTCACGTCATCGGAACGCTTGGTGGAAAAATGAACAATAGCTCCCTACAAGTACGTCAGTGATAAAATGTAAATTATATGAAAAACTTGCACAATCTGCACAAAATCTAAATTTTAATAAAAACATATCCAAGTCTTGTTCGCAAACTTAACTTCTTATTTTGCAAGTTAAAATTGGTGACAATATTTTGAAAATCTGGCCATATTTTACACACTTGGAGATACATAAAAGAAACTATAAATTACAAATGAAGCAGTGACATTGCACGCCATTTTTTATTTTTTAAAAGTCGGTTCTCGAAGGTATTGTCGTAAATATTTCTGCGAATTTTCGTCGTGTACGCTTTCAAAAAAGTAAGAACGATAGACTAACAGCCAAACTAAATATTTCATTTGTCTTTTTCAAAAAATACCAAAAATTTTCCGTTGTTCCATATAAAGCTCCCGTGTTAATAAAAATTTTTGTGGCCATGACAAAAATGATTATATCTTAAATTAATTTTTTTACCATTACCTTATTTTAGGTCGACATTACATTATGACAGGTATCGTTTGAAGGTTAGTACTATCCGGAAATCATGTAGGTTTATGAACACTCACTCAGAATGTTAGAAAGGAGACTTATATTATATTCTTTGCACATTACTTATGGAGAGGGTTAGTAAACCCTATAAAATAAACGGTGTGAGTATATAAAAAGATATAAATACCTACAATGCTAACTTTTTGGAAGAAAGGAAATACGGCTTTGCTCTTTTGAATTGAAATGAAGTATCCAACCAATTCTTTGACTGACTATGTTCTTTAGTATTCGCAAAAACCGTAAAATTAAAGCTTTTGGTTAAATTTCATTCATATTCCACGTCGATTTATATATTTACCGACGTCAAGTTTGGAAATGGGTTTCATTGAATTTACAATTTATGGGCTTACGAGCTTTCTCTGTTTTTATCGTTTTATTTGTCTCCTGTATGTTAAATGTATAGATGAAACACTTTTGAACTAGAAGGAAAAAGTAGAGAATCTCATAATATTTAAAAGCTTTTTATTTAAACGCACATAACTTGACCCTGGCCTTATTTAGCCTATATGTCTGATTGTGTGCATACAACACATACACGAAATATACGTCTTCCTGAATTTCAGTCAGTATCTGTGTTGATTTGCTCGCGTATGTGTTAGCTGATGCAACGATCGCTTTGTCGTAAGATGAGTATAATCGCTTACAAGAGAAAAACAAACACTTCGCGTTTTATATATGCATATGTACATATAACACCGTTTACTTGTATACATATAATATACTTTATAACATATTTATAATAATTAATATTTTATATAACATAGGATAAAGCAGGAAAAACATTATATTCCACTCATAGCATTCATTAATTGGAGTACGACATTTCGCTCGGCAGGGCAGAAATTTATTCGCTCCTTCGTATTGCTCTTATTTTATCAATTTTAAAATTATGTTTGTTTACTTATTTTATGACAAACGATAAAAATAAGGTTTGATTTACTCCGTTGTTATTTATTTATGATTGCTTGATATTTATGGACGAACCTTTTGCTCGATTTAACCAATTTTTGATCTTAATCTAACGAGAGTTATAGAAGAAAAATTTGTACCAAGTTTTGAATTGATTATCGAGTCTTAAAAATCTCGAAAAGCGGAAAATTGACGGACATGTCCATCCACTCCATACCTTACGTATTTCTACTCCTCGGAAACATTTGGCTGGCGTAAGACACCAATAGGATAAAAGAACGAAGGCTATACTGTTACCCCTCTGGCAAAACTCTTGGACTTACCATCACCTTAAACAAATGGAAATCGCCGTAACCCTCGTTAAGTATGAAGGTTGGAAAATATAACTTTAATGTTAATATATGATGACTGAAAATTGACGCAGTTTTGCGCTCATTTTCATCTCGAAGGCATTGGAATAAATTTTGGCCTGCAGGTATGGAATTTTCCGGTTTTATAATTCGGACAGACACGCAACCATGGCTACGTAATCACGAATAAACGCAATTCCTTATTTTACTCAGTGAGTAAATATACATGTAAAAGCAAAACGACAGGTGTTTAAAATATTAAACCAATCAGTCAACCGCTAAGCAGTCAGTCATACGGCCAACTAACTGGTCTATCAATGTAGCTATTTTCATATAACGTGAACTCACTGAAATTCAAAGTATAATGACTTTCAACATTTAAGTGATACAATCATAAACCGGCACTGCTCTTAAGTTGCTTTTACTTGCAACGTGTCGTTCTCCTATATTCTCGTATATGTCTTGTGTATAGGTATGTGCATTTGTTATAATGTGTTGCTCTGTATTAATAGAAAACATAATGCAAAACTGTTTAACTCTCAGTATTATCAACAATAATCGCAACAACAACAACAATAACGCCGCAGCATGCATGGAACAAATAAAGAGGGTAAAGGGAGGGATAGAGAAAGTGAAAAAAATCAATTCAGTTGGCGGTTAATTAAAAATAACGAATAAAGCAACTCTATCTCGCACGCACACATAATATATCTCAACACAGCAACTTAAAGAAAAAGAGCTACCTTCTTCTAACTTCTCTACTGCCTAAAAAAGCATGCACTTTTACGAGAAAAAAAGGGTAGTGAAACCAACAACATTAAATAAGGAGGTGATTTCTTAATTAGAACTTTTTTTCTTAACTGTAAAAATCGCAATGTTGTTGTTGCTGCTATTTTTCAGTTTTTTATTTTACTTTGCTTTTATGACATATTAAGTGAAAAAAGAGGGCAATGGCATGCAATTTAATAAATGTGACAGAGAGTAGGACAGAAACTATAGGAGCATGAAAGAATGAAAGGAGAGCAAATCCTGCAAAAAAAATTATTGCTATTACATGTTATACAAGCAATAAAGATATATTTATCTGAAAGGATTAAAGTTTTTTGGATTTTATTTTCTCTATAAAAACAAACCGTTAAAAAAAGGGCATATAACGAAGGTGATGCGAGTCAACAGAAGGGTTTTTGCTTTTCATTAACAATAAACTTTAAAATCATTTGGATGCAGTGATGTGCCCCTTTTGTAAAATGAAATGACGCGTAAGATTTAGACATAGGTCATGCATTTATTACTGCAAAAGCTTGTGGACGCAATATAAATTTGATGAAAATTGGTTACGTTTCGTTTGATCGGGTTTTTTTAATAAACGAGCAAATAGCATGTAAATATAGAAAAATTCCATATTATGTTTATTCTCGTAGACAAACTTTTACGATGATCATAATTTTTTTCATTCCATCATTCAAGCCTTACAAACGGCCCCCCACTTTCTATACGTTACGGTTGTTTTATCTATACAGCCTGCGTAAAAAAAATCGTAACTCAACACATTGGAGTTGTTATAATATTCTTAGAAAAAGAAAAAAAAAGAATTTTTCATATTTAACAAACGAGCGCTGCATTGAAAATATTGGCACAATTTTTAAAAAATATTCAAAGCATTCTGCCGATTACGAGCGTAAATATAAAGGATATTTACTGCTTCGTTTTTAAGTATATCAAGGGGAACAGGAAAACAAAATTAATACACGTCTATCTACTTGTATGACATACACGTATAAAAATTAAACTAACTTAGACATTTGCTCCGTTTCGTGAACACACAGGTACAGAAATAGAGAAAAACATATATAGCTTTAGAAAAAAAAAACAAAAATTAGAATCTTGATAAAAAAAATTGTTCCTCAAAAGTCTATAAGGCATTAAAGTATGATTAAAAACGTTTACACTTTGTTTTTCATTGCAAGAAATCTCATAGAGATAAAGCAACAACATCAGCTAAACCGTAATAATTGTTGATTTGTGTGTTGCTGAGCGCCAATACCTTTAAAATATTATTGTATATATATTATAACGATTTTTTCTCTTTAATAAAAGCACAACATACGAATGGAAGACCAGGGCGGCTGTGCTTTGTGAGAGCAAAATTAGAAAATACGAGAGTTGAAATGCATAAGGTAATGAAGTGTATGTGAGAGAGCAAAAGGGGGAAAATTGATTGTATCTGTGTGACATAAAAGACGTAAAAAGAGGGTGCCGGCCCACGGGTGGAAAACACTCTAAAAAAATTAAATATAAATAAAAAACAACAAAAAGCGCACAAAGATAAATTGAGAAAAAACGGAACAACAACAAAAATTAAGAGATGACGATTTATCATTACTTTTTGTTTTCTTCGTTCGTTTTCACTACAAATAGAGTTTAGAGAAAAAAATAAACACTAAATGGACACGATGAAATACTAAAACCACAAATACACAAATATTTATATAAATATGCAAGTATACAAGACTCAGTAACATTTTGTTGTATTATATGGAATATTACATACACACACTTCGGCAAGCAGCAGACGTATATGATAAACGTTAATACGATGGTTTAGCAATGGTGGGGAAAGCGAGGAGAGCAACTTAAGTGGGTTTGGCAGGCAGGGGTAGTAGAGTTAAAATATTCATCCATTATACGTACACTCACTCCCCTAAATGGGGTCCATATATATTAAAGCAAAATAAATTCGCGCACACTTACAACAACAAACCCCATAATGTAAAAAAGAAAACTAGATAACGAGAACGACGTGCATGATACACTTTTTGGGGATTTCTTCAATTGTCGTTGTACTTAAAATCAAAAGGAAAGAAAATTCTAATGATTTTAACACATTGGCATTAAACTGAAAAAGGAATAAGAAAACTTTTTTCTGTCTAGGGAATGCCAACGGCTTAAAAAAAAGAGTGTTGCTCGTCTGTACAGTTCAGTAATTTATTGCATTAGCCAGCTTTTTTTAATTCAAATATTTGCACTTTGAACTTTTCATTTTATAAAAATTTCATTTATTCCCACACTTGTTTTCACGTTATTTTTTAAGCTTTTTGCATTTTACTTTTAATATTTTTCAATTTCTTTTTAAAAATTTTTAAAAATTATTACGCGTAGACGAGCAACTGCGGGTACACTACTGCTGGTTACGGCTTACAAATCTATCGAAAATTTCTTCTTCTTCTTCTGTTTCTTATGTTCTCTTCTCATATTAGGACGTATGTAGGTGCGTATGACAATATAAGAACGAGAGTACACCAAAAAGGAATATATCCTTTTTCGTTATCTTCTTCTCAAAACTTTTTAATTATTTTCTTTTTTTCATATAATATGTTTTCAGATGTTTGCTTGAAAATTTGAAGTATTTCGTGATATATTTTTAAACCTAAAAAATGCAACCTTGCGAAGTTGAGAAGTCAAAAACATTGACTAATCTCTTTCTTTCTTGCATATTATTAGCTAATATAGTTTATATATTTTGACGACAATATTACTGTGGGATTGTCCCTTTTCCTCACTCACTCTGCATCACATTAGGTATTACTACTCTCTCGTAATGGCAAGGTTTTCAGTTTAATTATTTCTCTCTGTCTATGTTGATTATAGTTTTTTTCATTGTAGTTTCCCTTATTGTAAGCAAAACAAAAACAAATTTCAATGAAATTTCGTCGCAATTTTTTCATTTTAAGGAAATTTTCACTTTATAAATCATAGAAAAACTTGAAAATTTTTTAAAAATATTTTATTAACTTACATTTCCATTTCTTATAGCTGAGTAGTAGGCAGACAAGATCTTTATAAGAAATCATATGCAACAAATGCTCTTTGGAAAAGTTATATTGATATAACAGTAGCTGACATAATGGAAGAAATTACATTATTCAGCATAAACGCAGAAATCTAAAATTCAAATCTTTATAAGCGGATAATGTATGTCCACAATCTTTTTTCTTTTGAATATAAGGAATAAAAAACTTTTTAGTTTTATTTCTTCGGTTCTGTTGGCCTCCATATATTTTTGCCTTTTTGTGCTTTTTTTTCTTCACTTTTCCTTTACACACATACTTGGAGAGGTTCGTTCACATTATTTTACAATTCTTCTTTTCTGATATTCATCATTTCACATCTATTTCTTTCCAGTTCATCCAAGAAAAGAAAAATTTCACATTCTATCAAAATAAAAGTTCCACCACACCACCGACACCGCTTGGTTGTTTATTGCTTAATTACCACAGTCAAATACTTAATTATTAAAATTGTTTTGTTAATATTTTTTTTTCTAAATTTTTGATGAACAAAAAATTAACGTGAAATTCCGAAATGAAAATCAACCGAAGTTCGCCATTTTCTGCATTTTCCCTGTCTCTTCTCTTACAAGTAAATTCGTATGAACAGGGCTGTACACATTTGAGGATTAAGACAGGGGAGTTAACGAAATGTGTACATTAAATTCCGTAGGTTATATATATATATATATATATATATATGTATGTATGCATATATATATATATATATATATATATGTGCATGTATGTATGTATGCATATATATATATGTGTATATTTAAAAGATCTTTTTACTAAAATTATTATAAAATATTTTAACACACGTTCACAGTTTCCGTCTTCTTCTTTGTAATGATTCCACATATGTTTATATTTATTATAATTCATATTCAGTAACACAGAGATGTTAGAAGAGATTAAAAGATTACAGAATTTTCATAAAAAAAATTAATTTTTCGCTTGGAAGTCTGCAATGTTCATAACGAATGTTTTATTTTTATTTTGTAAAAAAATTTTATATTTGCGTTAAATAACCAAAATAATCTTCAGCTTCATAATTATCATTAGCATATATGCGTTAGTTAGATTTGTACAAATAATTTAAGAATCATAACTTCTAATATGAAATGAACTTGATTCGAATTACGTTATATTTAAAAAGTTTCGGAATAAAAATTTTCAATAAATTGTGCACGTATGTATGCACGTGTATGTATATATCTATAAAGGCACATATATTGAACGATTTTTGATTGCAAGATGGAATGGAAAGATCCATTAATAAATGGTACAATATTTAAAATAATGCATTTGTATAATTCAGCAACAGTTAAAACTGCAGATTAGTTAAGAAAACCTTTACAAATGCAACATGAAAACATACCCTTTGAGATTTTTTTTGGTAATTGTGGCCGAACCTTTGAAGATAAGCAAAAGATGTAGAAAAAAACGTGTACTTATCGCTTTCCCATTAGTTAAATGTGGATTTGGCGACAATGACATGGAAGTCTCGTCCTGCTAGACAATATGTTGAAGTTATAATCATAATTTCCGCAAACAGAAAACCAGCAAATTGGGTCCTTTATTCTTGACGGTCAAGAATATTGTTGCAAAAATTTTAGTAAAATATTAACTGATCCAAATTTTTCATTTTTTTTTACAACTTTAAAATTTTTTTATTTGTTTATGTCAAATATGTCACATGAACATCAAAGCCATTGCCTACTTACCTCTCAAGAATCCAATCAGGGCACATTTTCCAAAATTGCAATTTCAAACAGAAGGGAAGAATTGAGAATAATATTTAAAGTCGTAGAATGTTCGACGTCTTTCTTTCTTATGCATGAAAATATGGCGTTGAAATTCAGATCATTTAAAACATTGCAATTACGTCATCAAAATTTTAAATATCTAATGTCAAAACTTTAAAATTACCTTTGTCTCTACAGAAGAATATCCGGCGTAGCCGCGTCAACTGCGTCCGAATTTCATAAAGCTTATGCTTATTTGCCTGATTTAGATACTTATACCTTTATTATTTATTCTTTCCACGACAATCGCTCCTATCGGACTGCTCGTCATTACTTGCGTACGTGGTGTTAACTTCCAATGGATTGACGGCATTTTTGGAATGGCGACTGGACCTATGAATCCCGACCACAGCATTTACATCCTTTCTTTGTCCAGCACGAAAGAGTTTAAAACGTCAGATTATAATCTACGCAATGAGTCATGTATTACCAGCAAAGATGCCTTCTTTCAATTTAAATTGGTAGGCGATCGCGGAATGAATAGTTAATCAACTGCATAAGTCAATAAAGATTCCGTTGCCTGGTGGACCGTTGAGGGGTCTTATAGTCGCAGATTAATGGATTACGATCCTTAGTCTTTGATCTTTCTTTAATCAATGCTAGAATATTGTGGGACAGCTAATATTTATTTACAAATGAAATGATTATTCGCAACAAAACCGGTTGTCGAGTTTGCGTTAATTCTTATATACGTCCAATTAAATGTTTATGTATAGCAAGAAGTATGCCACCAAATGTGAAATTTGCATTGTCGATGACATATAAGCTGGTGTAATACTGCAGCTAACGTTAATTTTTCTACTATGTAATGCAGTCTGATGAATAGGCTTAAGCTCTTCGCTAATATTTCCATCCACTTTAACTGATGCAAAACAGTAAAGATTACCACTGGGTACAACTGTCGCAACGCGATGTTAACGCATGAAATGATTATAATTGCTACGAAATTGGAAATAACTGTAGTAAAGGAGTTCCAAAATTCCAAAATCGTTCCAAACAAACATATAGAAAATAAAGGTATTTTTTTAATTGTAAACTAATTGGCCGATTTAACCCGTTTATTAAAGTTTCGACGGCCATCATAAATATGCGTCCGTTGATTCATTCATTACGAATAAAGCGTTTTTAATATCTCTATCTTTGTTGTCTTTTTTGAAGGCATTATAAACGAAACAATTAATTTTTAAAGGCGCTCTCCCATCAGGAAATATGTTGGAGTACATTGATGCCACCGTTCGTCGTCATGAAATATTTATCTATTTTCACTGATGGCATAGAAGAACGAAACTATTACCCAATTATAATCAAGTGAAAAATGTTCACTTAATGGTTCTTACAACTACGAAATAATGCGTCATATCCTTTCATTAACCGGGCCCTGTCGTTCACTTTCTTAAGGGAAAAACTGAAGCGGATCATGCAAGTCTTAATAAAGTTATTAAAACCTGCTAAAATAGTGTGCTCGCGTTCAATGTGATCTTTAATGTAACGAAATTTCCGTCTGGTTTATTTCGCTTTTTTTATTTAATTAGAAAGATGAACAGCTTCCTGAAATCTGTTTGCCTGGATTTTAATGTTGATATGTCTTCTCTTAACAATTTAATCATAAACGGGCTTAAATGTTTTTCCACTTTTATTTGATACATATAAGTGTAAAATCGTAATTACAATTAAAGACAAAATTTATTAAAAAAATGTTTCAGTTTTAAGAGAAAAGAAATCAAAAATTAAAGGAGAAAAAAAAACAAAACGTAAAAAAGACCAACATTTATTTTATTTATTATAATATAAATTACAATAAAAATTGTAGTTTTAAGAGTGTATTCGTGTGGCGTTTTTCCTTTTTTTCAAAACTGCTTTGAAAACTTAAAGTTTGAGGAAAAAAGAAACTAAGCTTACATAATAAAATAATATGAGCTGTTACCTACTTTACATATGTATACACGCATATACATTAGCTGTATAACAAATATATATATATATGCATATATATATACATACATATGTGTACATATTTGTTACATATATGCATATATATATATATATATATGTATATGTTTGTCACATATATGAATATATATGCATATATATATGTATATATTTGTTACTTATATGAATATATATGCATATTTATATATATCTATACATACATTTGTTACATATATGAATATATATTTATATCTTATATATATATATATATATATATATATACATACATATATCTATATATATATCTATATATATATATACATATATATACATTTGTTATATGTCCGAAGGGAAGTGCTCGGCAACTGTCAAAAAACATTTATATAACATGCTCTTGTTTTTTGAGAGATGGAGGGTGTGCATTTTATGAAAGTATGAATGAAATTTGAAAATATTTACTATTCAAATACAAACGCACACAAGCATCCGATTGATAAAGGCTGTGTTGTTTCTTTAATTTTATTTTCATACAATTTGTTTCTTCTTTTCTTCTTCTTTGTTTTTCGATTTCAAAAGAGAATTACTGTTGCTAATGCTGTTAGTGTTGTTAATATTTTCAATAGTATCGTCATTGCTTCCATCATTAATTTTATAGTCTTCGTCGTCATCATCAATATCTTTAGCCACCACATGACTATTCGGCGTTTTTGTAACTGAAGACATATTTCTCGCCTTACTGTTGGGCATGTTACTTGAACGTATAGGACTGGTAGTAGCAGTCGCGGCAAATTTTGATGTCTCGTTTTTGTCAATTTCTTCGTAGTCTTTTCGTTTCTGACATTCAGTTGGTAAGGTTGGACGCCGTTCATTTAAGAATCTCTGTAGTTTTCATTTTATTATTTAAAATATTTATGTTATCAATTTTGTTGTTGTTTATGTTTGTTTGTTTTTTGCCAAAACATAAAAAGAGGGAGAAAATTAAACAAATAAAATTATTAACAATTAAATTTAATTAAGGGAAGGGATAGCGTAGGAGTGATAATATTTGAATATAGATGTAAACGCTAAACTTAATTTCATATTAAAAAAAAAAAAAATAAAAAATAAATTTTCTCTATTTATGCAAAAGAAACGCGCGTGCTCTTTAAACTAAATTTTGTTAAACCGTGTTTTGCTTTTCTCTTTCTTTTCCATGATTTTTATAACTTTCACCTTTGAAGTTCTTTGATGTTGTTATTCTCTTTTTTTATTTTTTCCCTTCGTTTATCTTGTATTTCTAGATACTTAGTAATGATATTTTTGTTGTTGTTGCTGTTATTGTTTTAAAGTTGTCTGTTTTGTTTGTTGTTTTTGTTGTAACTTATCAAGTCGTTGCGTTAACTAAATGTTAAAATCTGGATCTTACAAAGACGGCGCTTGAATCGTGATCACTGTAGCCCAGCCGTTTGGTATGTTTAAAAACTTCATTTGTTATTGCGGTGACTGGCATCGATTGATCCAAATTCTCGGCCATGCTTAAAACAAGTCGCAAGTCTTTTTGCATGTGACTGAGCGGTTGTTGAGGATTAAAATCGCCTTTGGCCATTTCTGTAAAGAATAACAATAACAAGAAAATTTAAATTCAACGAAATTCTCTTTTCAGACGAAGATAATCCTATTATTACTTGGCCGCTGATAATGAATGAATTTCATCATTTGAATCGAAAGCGACAGTTGTGCTAGACACATCCTGATGATGCCATTTTTGATCCAGTTCGTAATAGTTGGGAAATTGATTTTTATGTTGTATCTACCTACTTATAGACTACATTTTCAATGTATAGTAATTTTAATTCTTTTTTTTTTTTGTAATAAAAATGAAATCAATAAAAATGTTTTTTGTAATAAAATATATCGATTTTTCATCTTGCACAATTTTTTAGATTTGTTACATTTATGACATGGCTTGTCCCCATTGATAATTGAGTTTATCGGAAAGTTTTTTCGATTGTTCGCTACACGACGCCGTTTTTTAGAAAAATAAATATGAAAAATATTTCTCAGCAAAAATACTCTATTGACGTACTACGTGTATTTGATCCTTTTGGACAAAACGCGATCATTTCTTCAAAGCTTGCCTGTATAAACGTCTAAAAAAAAAAAATAAGACTTCATAAACAATATAACATGACTTCCGGTGTTGTACAACAAAAATTGATTCAAAGTACGTAATTTACTAAGCCAAATTTGGAATCTCTTATAGGAGGAGTGTACGCTATGGAATGGTTTAGCTTGTTCAACGCTCGATGTTTTAAGTTCTTTAAACTACATAAGTAAGAAAAACTTATTTGTCCGTGGCCGATTTCGGTTACGTCAATCACCTTCTTCGATTTTCAAATAGGTACTCTAGTCTTGTACAACTTTTATGTAGTAGAGTTGCAATTTTTCATGCAAGAACTTCGAATGTTTCCCCATAATTGCTGTAGCTAAATTTTTGCGACCAGAAGAATATTTACCGCAAATACAGCGCAAACAAACCAGTAAAGACACTTAAAAGAAAAGATTTGAATATGTATTTTTAATCATTTTAATCACAGCTGTTTAGCCACCCCTTTCTATTTAAACTTTGCCTATTTGTATTACATTTGATCCATATAGAGAGAGGAAAGTTCACCTTACAAAACTTATTTATTTCATATTCCAATTGAAGAGCGGGCCTAATAGTCCTGAATATGATAATTCTCATATTAATGTTGAGAATTTTCATACTATATATGATATATATTGAGCGCATTCTTATTAACCTGAGCTAATGGGATTAGTAAACCTTCTATCAAGTAATGAATTCTGACACCACTCGATGGACATAATATCGCTGATGTAGTTTATTTATACATGGGTATAATTTTGTGCCAAATGACTTTAACCCTCGCCAAAAGATTTCTATTTTATCATAGAAAATTTTGTTGGGCAAATAGACTTAATATAAACGTAGCAATTTTGGGCACCAATATAATTAGTAATAGAAAGCATCGAAGTTCAGTTCCACGTTGACTGGAAAAATTAGCTCCAGAAATTCCATTTTTTTAATTTTGAATTAATGTGTAAGATTTCATAAATATTGCTTATATTGTATGTATATAATAGTAATCAATTGTACGCATTCTCATACCAAGTCTAAATGGCTTTTAAGCGAACGGTATTTTGTTTTTGTAAAATAAAACAAAAGGCTACAAAGAGTCACACAATATTTGCTTGTGTTGTATGTGCATTTGCAAGAAAAATGGTAAGTCAAACAAGCTATAGAATTGCGACTACTTACAACGGTATCTTGACATTACAGGAAGTAAGTGGTCCGGCCTTTATTTTCTAAGGTTTCATACCAAATCGTTAGTTGTCCTGAGAGTAACTTAAGCATCTATCAGACACATTTGAAATATCCGGTATATAATTTTTTTCTGATAACAGTTGTATTCTAGCCTATAATGTAAAAACGAATTAGAACTAATTCTTACGAATGTTTTCCTAAAGCATATTTACTTTCTAAAGTTCTATAACACAAACTCTTGAGATTTTAATGGTCAAACTTCTGTTGATTTCTAAGTTTCTATCTTGGTTTTTGGAAAAATTTCATTTTTAGCCCGACCACCAATGGACAAATCCGTACACGGACATCTATACACAAATCAATGTTAACGACTTACGTCTACGTCAACTAAATTGCGTTCTTGTCTTGCAATAAGCACACGGATAGATTGACTCCAAATTTGTTATGATGTGCAAGATATTTTATTTGTAAACTTAATTTTCTTCCCGCCGATAGACGAAAGAATTTACATTGATTCTGTCA
The DNA here is from genome assembly GCF_014805625.2 of Glossina fuscipes. Taxonomy (NCBI): domain Eukaryota; kingdom Metazoa; phylum Arthropoda; class Insecta; order Diptera; family Glossinidae; genus Glossina; species Glossina fuscipes. The sequence goes on along the minus strand of NW_023998630.1, from coordinate 1,432,676 downwards.
AGCTGCTACGGGCAACCATGTTCTTTAATTGTTTTGCAACTAAATTAGTTTTACTCACCTTTGCCTTTAGCTAATAATAATTGCGATTTCATTGAAGTCAATTCGAATATGTCAATGATATCCTTTAAAGAGATTGAGAAACGATCAGCTAAAATAGATATGTAAAATTTATATGTTATATAGCGTCCATAAAGATAGAAGCGATGTAGCAATAAACATACCCAAGGCTAAAGCTTCGGCTAAACCAACCAAACTAACACCAACTATGGTCTGAAGTATCAAATTAACTTTGCAGGCATTGCCAACTTCTGCTAAAAAAGTTTGAGAAAAAAAGCCACAAAGACGATGAAGAGAAAAGGCGGAAAAAACAAGAAAGAAACACGCAAATTAAGAACAAAAAGAAAGGGAAAAAACAACTAGAAGGAAAAAGTTATGATAGAATGAAATTAACAATGAACTTACCTCCTAAAAAGAAAGTGTTCTTAGCAATCGTTTTAAAGCAGGAATGACATTCTTCGAATACGGTACGATCACCGCCAGCCAATATGATGAGCATGCCATCTTCAGCCTCTTGGCGGGTGCCGTGTATCTATGTGTGGAAAACAAACACTCAAAGTAACAATATTCTTTCCAATTTCGCAGAATATTATAATTACTTGCACTTCTAAATATCGGCCATTGCTTTGTGTTATACCCTCAGCAATATCTTGTGAAGTTTCCGGATCTATTGTAGACATTTCCACATAGGCTTTGTTGCACAAATCGGTGGCTCGCAGTACACCACAGTTACCAAATACCAACTGTTTGATATCAAAATCATTAAAAACTTTTTCTTTTATATTTCATGAGCAAAACTTACATCCTTTGAGGCTTTGGGATCTGAAACACAACAGAATATTATATCGGCGGCATCAACCACATCCATTGGTGTGTCCTTAACTAAAGCACCGGCTTCTTCGAATGGTTTGCACTTAGACATAGTCCGATTCCACACAACCACTTTGTGGCCTGTACAGATCAAATCTTTAACAATGGTCGAACCCATTATGCCCAAACCGAGAAAACCGAATGTCAAATTCGAGGGTGTTATATCACGTTCGGCCAATGTCTGACTGCGTGCATTCATATCAATAGCCTGAGCTTCTGGGCGTAACACCACAGGACGATCGAGTAACGCAATCGAATTCATGTTGCGGCGGGACGAAGTCCCGATATGAGCCAATGATTCTGTGTTAATTTTGCGCCGCGGCGTCGGTGAACTTGAGTCGATAAAATCGTCTAAAACACTAGCTGAATTGTTGCGTTTACGTTTACCTCCGGGATTTTGTGAGGAACGACGGCGTTTTGCAGTCGATTTGGCGGTGGAGGAGGCGGCGGTGGATGGCGGTAATTTGATTTTACTGCTTGTCGAGATAGTACTCCTTGCTTTAGGCGTACGCTTAACCGGTGTTTTGTAAGCGATATCTTCGTGATCATTTATTCCAGACACTGAGCCGCCACCTAAACCATTGTCAGCTGATGTGTTGACAGCAGCAGCAACAGTTGGAGCAGTAGCAGGGACGTCATTAGTGTCATCTTCTTCTTCATTAAGGCCATCGCGTATCTTATCGAAGTCGGCTTCTGTCGCATGATTCATGCCTATACTCTTACTAATTTCAGCGTCAATTTCCGTAGGGTCATCGATATGATTTTTTATATCTTCCATAGCCTGACGAAACGAATTTGGCTTATTCACTTTAGACAGTTGCTCCTTCCAGGGACCCTCAAACGGTTTAATATTGTTGGCTTCAATCCAGGCGCTGCAAACGCAAGAAAAAAACAATAGCGGATATTCAAAAACCAATGGATGAGGACTCAAAGATGGAAGAGCAAATAAGTTTTTTAACTTACAAGTTGCGAGTACCAAAGAAAAACACACATTTTGAGTTAGCCTTACGTGGCTGATGCAATAAATCCAATGGGGGTTCCACAATCTAGAAAAAAATAAATAAAAAAAGAAGTTTATAGTTCACTTTATCGTAAAGCAGTCCTCCTGTTTTTAGCGCACGTCCCTTTTCCTATCCGCAGTATATCAAGAGATATGAAACCGTTCGCCAACTTGAACTAGAAACCATTTCGTTTACTATGTTTTTTATATTTATCTTTTTTATACTGTGTAGTTGCAGCAAGGAATATTTTTCTGTGTATGTGTTTCGTACAATTTTGTGAACTTATTTATATTTGTGACAATTTTAAAGCTCTAAGACCTGAACCATGTACCTATTCAGTTGGTCAAGCTTGTTCATTTAGATAAGATTTTAATGTTTTAATAGAAATTGCGAAAGACAGACATGGCTAAAATAACCAGCTTAACAAGCATGTACTCACTACGTTGCAAGGGATCTTCGATAAATATTTCAGTGTATAGGAATAAAATCATGGATAGTCCTCAACTTTTATTTTCGAAACGAAATGCGGTGAATTCAGAAAAGTAAAGTAAATAAAGGAGAAACTGTTCAGCCATTTACGCAAACTGTTTACAAAAATCCATTACGTTTGAATGAATCCGTTTTGTTTTCCATAGCATTAACCGCACCACAATCAACAATGATTAATAAAAGATCACACAAAACATTTGTATGTAGAAAATAACATTTTCAGTAAAAATAGAATTTTTCTCATCCCGTTGAATGATATTAAAATTACTTTTCAGTTATTGTTTTAAAGCCTAAGGGAAAGGTTCGCAAATAGAAATGTTGACAAAGGTTCTTGTGATAAGTTTATTATTCAGTACGACTTTGTCTGTACGTTTTTGCATAAAATCACGCAACGGTACAGAACAGGTATGAGCAGGAAAACATCCTTACGTAAACAATCTTTAAATTTGAAATTTAATTACTTAGACAGAAATTGGTTGCTGCCGCGGTTATGAGATGCGTAATGGCGACTGTAAGCCTATCTGCAAGGCAAGCTGTAAGAATGGCATTTGTATAAAGCCTAACGTATGCAAATGCAACCAACTATTTACTAAAAATAATATTACTGGAACTTGTGAAGCATCGTGCGCGCCTCCTTGTATTAATGGTCACTGCATCTCGCCGGGAATTTGCGAATGTGACCGAGGGTACAGCAATGGACTACTAGCGAATATTTGCGAGCCCATATGTGAGCCAAAGTGCCAAGGAGGTGTCTGTAGAGCTCCAGGGAAGTGCGAATGTAGTTTGGGATTTCGTTTGGAAAATTCAACTCATACGTGTAATCCTATCTGTAAGCCAGCGTGCGAAAAAGGCCACTGCATAGCACCATCTACATGTAAGTGTCTGGACGGTTACAAACTGGGTGGAAAATCGAGTCAATGTGAACCTATCTGTGATCCCGAGTGTAAAAATGCCCACTGTGTAGCACCATTTACTTGCAATTGTCTCGAAGGATACAGATTGACTGCAAAGCCGAACCAGTGTGAACCTGTATGTGAGCCCGAGTGCAGGAATGGTCACTGTATGGAACCATTCACTTGCAAATGTGATGAAGGTTATAAATTTATTACAAAAGCGAATAAATGTGAGCCTATTTGTGAGCCAGAGTGTAAAAATGGACACTGTGTGGCGCCATTCATCTGTAGATGCTTTGAAGGCTATGCATTTGCTGGAAAAGTCAACCATTGCGAACCTGTTTGCAGACCCAATTGTCTTCATGGTAAATGTATAGCACCAGGGATATGTGAATGCTTCCCCGATTATCATGTAAATACTTTGACAAAGGCTTGTCAACCTATATGTAAGCCGGAGTGCAAAAATGGTGTTTGCATCTCGCCAGGTCAATGCGCATGTTTACAAGGTTACAAATTCAATATAATATCGCAATCGTGCGAACCTTTATGTGAGCCTGAATGTCGAAATGGATTTTGCTTGGCCCCAGCAACATGCAAATGCCTTCCCAATTACAGACTAGAAAACTCAACTGGTGCTTGTGAGCCTATTTGCGAGCCCAAATGCATGAATGGCCGATGCGTGGCCCCAGGTACTTGTAAATGTCTAACAGGTTATACACTTGATGTGGAACGAAACTACTGTGCGCCCATATGTGATCCGGAATGCAAAAACGGTATTTGCATAAGTCCGGGAAAATGCGAATGTTTCGATGGTTTTCGGCTCGGAGGATTAAAAAACACTTGCGTGCCTCTCTGTATATTAGAATGTACAAACGACGTCCATGCTATTCCCGGCAATTGTGAATGTGCTCAAGGATATCAACTCTCCAAAAACAGTCCAGCAAACAGTAGTTTGTGTTATCCGATCTGTGAACCTGATTGCTTAAACGGTCGCTGTATATGTTTTAACGGCTATACAATGTTGGATTTGAAACGTAGATGTACTTCAACGTCCACATATCATACAAATATCACGTACAACACTATCAATATGCTGCATAACCCCAAAGCGATCGAAGTTAAGAAGACCGCTAAAGAGAAAGCTACCAAAATTGACATCTTAGGTCCCGTTGGTATAGGAATGACAATCTTTATGATGATAGCTGTACCATCATTGTGTCTAATCATTTATTTGATGTGCCGTCAAAAAAATTCTCCTTCGCCATTGGAGCTGCGACGCCAAGAACGGCAAGGTAAACAGTCTAAAACTGTTTCGAAATCAAATTTTAATCAATATTCAGTCTTAGGGGTACAATCGGCATTCTCTGGTGGGATAAAATTAAACTAAAATGAAATTTGTGCATCTAATCCTTGCTGACAAACGTCATGAGCAGCTTTCTAGTTCAGTTGATAGGGCGCCTTGTGCCGAGGCCGATAAGCAACCTTTAAAGCTTCAAAATCTTTGCAACAGTTACATTTTAGCTAGATCACTACTTCTACTTAGAAAATGTTTTTTAATTATTATTTCAGGTGGTGGTGAAATGCTTGAATTACTTCCAGCCTTTTAAATTGGAGTCACCGATTTCATTATCGCATTTTTTTCCGATTATTACTATAACGTGCACTTTGTCTTACGAAATAAATTTTTAAATATCTATACATGTTCTACACGGAATATATAAATTTAAGGGCGAAAATAGGAAATGTAATCAGATTTTTTTCTCTGTAGATTCCGTAAACTGCACTGAAGTACCATAAGTCTGAATGCACAAAACTTCTGCTTTCTTTAACTATGTTCTTGAATGCTAAAACTTTAAAATAAAAAAATCAGTTGATTAGGAGAGTTCACCGTTAAAGTTTTCTCTTTCAAAAAAAAATTCGGCTAAAAATGCCTGCAACTTATAAGTCGGGATATGCAAATGTTAGCAAGCGACCGAAGGAATTCAAGAAACGGGAGTAAATTCTGATCGATTATTAACACGTTCAAGCAACGAAAACCTGCCGATTGAAAATTGTAGAAAAAATTTAAAAATAAGTTTAAAGGGTCCACATATGTCCATTATAACCTAACCGGTATATTTTACGTGACACGCATCTCTGCCCGACTGATTTCCGAAGGGAGCACAATGTTTCCCATCCAATGAAGGAAGCTTTTTGTCTAAAATTTAACGAAAGTAGTGCAACACTCGGACAGCGTTTTCCAAAAAAAAAAAAAACTACTACCGAGTGAATAAAATTAAAATTCGCTAAAGAAGCCGAATTGCACTTACGATATGTGTATAAAAAATAGTGCCCACCAAACAATTGAGCTTTCTTTCAGGTCGATAGTACAAATATTTGATAAGCAAATTTTAGTTTCGGTTTAATTGTAGCTGCATTGAAAATAGTTTCGTTCACTTAAAAAGTGTTAAGAATTTTTTTTACAAATTTGGGCGTTACGTTGCAAAAGATTCTTTGCGCATGTCACTTTCCAGCGCCCGGCTTTTCCAAACGGTCCAAAACATCGACTTGCATCTAAGGGATCATCTTAATTGAAACCTTTATAAACTGTGGTTTTGTACTTTTCGACGAATTGTAAACAAAGGACTAGAAGACAATTGGATGTCTCGCCTAATTTGACATTGTTTTGGCAGAAAGTTAATGCTTTGTTGATTTAGGAACAAACGATGTAAAAATCTGGTAATTAAGGCAACTAAGGAACGTTGATCTTGAATTTGTGGACTTCGAACTTTATCTTCAGCCAAAAGCCAAAAATGATAGGTGTGCAACAGACTCTTAATGAAAAATGAGTTTTTTCCTAGAACGGTATGCATTGCACGACATTCTTTTCGTAATCAAAAGAAAGTTATGGAGCTTTATATCAATATTTACTCATAAGTATTGCAGTTTGTCTATTATTTAATATTTCCTTATTTACATTTGAAAATCAAACTTGCCGGCAAGAGAAAATAGCAACGGTTAAGTTTTTTGACGATCTACACTCTAAATTAATCGGATTTCAGTTAACGAAAAATTCTGAAAACCCAGCAAAAATTTAAAGATTTCATTATATGATATATATTCTGTGTTTATCTGCAGCTTAAAAAGTAACGTACGCAGCAGAGCTCATAAGTTCGCTCTTCCTTTCTCTTTATCTTCTCTTCTTGGTTAGAGAACTTCATTCTATAGTACGCAAAAGTACAGTCAATGTATATATCGAGCACCAATACTACAATCGAGTACACTAAAGTGTATATAAATATATATACATCTATACACATTTTAAATTGAGAAGTACAGCAATAGCAAGAAGAAGCATCCACCTTCTTTTTTTTATATAAAATAACAAACGCTTACGTAGCCAACAGCGCAACAGCGTCGCTGCCTTATTATTTAAACAAAATACTAGAAGATAACAGTAGCACTTACCATAGAGGGCCATGGTGGAAAGCCTTTCATTTTAGCCCTAAAATTAAAAAAATTAGCGAATTAGGAACTTTTTCTAGCTTTATAAAAAAAATTTTTTAAAATTATTGTAGAAAATTTTCGTTGTAGAGAAAAAAGGCGCGCAAAGCAAAAATCAACGTTACTGAGCGGTAGGAGTACATTAACAGCCGCAAGAAAGCGTTGCCGTCGGCTGAACCGAGGAACGCATCAACATGCAATAAAAAAAGCGTAATCTTTAATATCCCTTTCAAAAATCTTTTTATAATTCACAGATTCCAAAAAAATCTTGAAAAGAAAGTTCAGTTGATGTAATTAATCAATTAATTTCTGGGTTTGCTTTGTATATAAGATGAACTTTTTACATCGTATTTGAGGTTAGGTTAAGCGCCATTTTCTCTGATCGACCATAAAGGCAGTCTTCCCATTGCTACGTTTTCAAGATTTTCGCCATAACTTTCCGGAGCTTTTTTCTTCTTTTATATAAATTGTTCAATGTTATTATCCAGCCACACACACTCACCATATTAAATCCTTTGGTTTATAATTATAAAATTCGTGTGCATCATTGCTGCCAGGCAATGATAATTTCTTTGCCTTCGACATTATGTTATCAATACGAAATTGGAATTTTATTTTGTAGCCGTCTCTTCTTTAACACACGGACTCATGTACTTTAATCATACAACCTTTTGCATAAAAATTCCTTTTATAATTTTTGCAAAACATTAAATAACACTTTTGTGATTATATACTTGAATTATTTATAATATTTTTTACCACACGAATTCGTTTTCTCTATATAATTCAATATATAATACCACTTTCTTGTATTTTTTTTCTGTGCCCGTCAAAATGAAATAGTAGGGAATAAGAAGAAAACAAAAATGGCGTCTTAAATGATTTGTGTCACATTGACAGGGTTACCCTTTTATAACGAAAGAAAGAATTTATCGGGATATGTTGATGTGAAGTGTTAAAAATAGATTTTTAGTTTCTAAATAACAAATTTAAATATTGTAAATTGCTGAAGCAATTTTACAAAGGTATAATTAGTGAATCGATGTAAATGCCTATGTGTATGCACGTTAGTCATTTGCTTTGACAATTACAACTCGTACAGCAAGCTTTTGTAAAAACACAAGCATTTCTAATTCGAATTCTAAAGCGTTTATTTATGTAGCAAAAATTGATTGAGTCCAACTTGGTAATGGCCTTTAATAGGTACTGACGCACTAAACAAGCGTTAACGTTCGACAATAATCGTAGGAAGATGAAAAAAGTACGTCCATTTTACCAATTTCATATTTATAATTGCTAACGTTGGTTAATGTTATTTCATTTGCGAAATTCAATATTTTTTACACATTCTTCCACATACTTTTTCCTTATGTTTAATGAAAGGAAAGACAAGTGGGTTACACTGCTTCGTATTTAAAGTTTGCTTTTATTAAACTTGGCAGCCATGCTGAGCGAGAAAATCAGTTTAAGAACTTTGCTTGCAGAAGAGAACGCCAACCTTACCTCGATTCGCAGTCATATGAGAGTAATTTAAATGAGCGGGTCTAAAAACCACCTTCAAATATGTAGACAATTCTCGTACTTATTTATTCGTTTACTTCTTGGAATATATTAAAATGAAAATTATTTCATTTGCATTGCTTTTCGGCGCATAACTCTTCGAGTGACATTGATGTAATAACCGTCTGATAGTTATAATTACTTATATATAAAATATTCTCTTCAATTGTATAAATGTATATTGCGACTTTTGTTATCACATCTTAAGTGCGGCGTGCTGATGGCAGAGTGAAGATGTCAAAGGATTGTAAGTGTTCAAGTATTTGTATAAAAATTGCGTGCATGCGAGAATAAGCGTATAAAAATTTGCCTTCAACTGAAAATGATTCTCAATAATTCCAAAGATGTGAGCATAAGAGTCCAATTTGTTTACAATTTTTAATGTTGTTCAAGTTTTGTGTAAAAATTGCGTGCATGCGAGAGTAAGCGTATAAAAATTTGCCTTCTGGCAACAAAAGCTAGACTAGTTCTTCAGTTTGAGAAGTGCAACAAAACGGTGTAATTATCTTAGTTAACAATTATTTGTAAAATTATAACATTTGGCTCCAGCGTTGGGCGGCGTTTATGTTGCAAGTAAAAGCTCAGATGCTTTCTCAGTTCATCGCATTCTTTTATATATCTTTCCTAATTTTCTTTTCTTTGGCGTCCTGCTCACAAGCTTTGACCTGATACCTACTTTAAGTCCGTCCGTAAGACACATTGTCTGTACTGTCCTTTGCTTCATTCTTCGTCCGTTAGTCCGTATTTCCACGCTCACACGCAGATCCACTCACTCCCGCCTTAGCGTAACATACAGACTATAACGTCCTAAGAGTGCAGCAATTTTTTAGATAATTGTTGGTCGACTTTGTATAAATGATAAGTCATACGCATTAAAATCTATACTTCAAAAGCCAGGCTAGATTTCCTGAGGTCAAATAAGCGCTTAGTTTATAAATCGATTTTTTGATATTGCATTCTTTAAATTTTCGGCTTTGGTTTTGTGAGGTGGGTGTGGTTTCGATATTGAATTCCGCTATTCGGGCTTGATGGAGAGGTGTTTGCAGATCTCCGCCACTGCTTGCGTGACATGACGGAAGAGCGTTCGACCAACCATATGAACTGTTTTACGCAGCGATGGATCAGCACTTGGTGGAGCAGGGAATGATTATTACTTGGTTTGCTTATATAAAAACTTGAAGCAATGCCTGTGTAAGACTGTTTAATAAGATTTTATATGCTTTCGATCTGGAATTTCGCTATTTTTTTAAAGTGTTTAAGACTGTTCAATAATATTGTATATGCTTTCGATCTGGAATTAATTGGTACAAAACCATTTTATTTCGCAAAGTTTTATCATAGACTAGATTTATTTATTGACAATCCGTCATGTAAAATAAAAATTTGTACAAGGTAAGCGCTGAACATAATAGTTTTCAACTAATAACTAAGGATATGTATTTATATATGTATCTATAAATTTAGATTAAGAAGCGGCATATAGTTGTAAATAAAATTTAAAATACATACACATATATATAAACATATAAACAAAGAAATAGGATTTCAGTTTTAACTCAAATAATTTAATAGTTTTTATTAAATACAAGATTTAAAACTTTCAACTTTCATCAAATTTTTTAACGAAAGTCATTTTAAAAAAACTATGGAATGACGCACATTTATGATACCTAAATTGTGGATTCTATATATCAGATAATCTATTAATATGGAGTATTCGGAAAGCCAAAATTCATGCTTATCCAGGGATAGCCGATATGCTTCCTTTGTAATAAAATACTAATGTACTCGTGTAGATATTTATTTATTTTATTTGTTTATTTATTCCGCTTATACTAGAAACTCAATTAAAACAAAATGGCAGTCGAGTTCAATTGACTCTTAAAGTAAATCTTAAATTAATTAATATTAAAACTTAGTATAAGTACAATAAAACAAATAAGAAGAAAAAAAGCATGTACATAACTAGCATAGAGCCACAGCCACAACCGGTACAGGACCAACTTGCAAGTGAATCCCTAAGCCATTGCAATTAATTTACGACTCATAATCACTTTTTAAAGTTAAAATTTAGTTCAAGTACGACATAGGTAAATCGTGTACATTAAGCAATGTTGTTTTAATGGACTTTAAAGAGTCCGTTAATGAGAATAAGTGATAGACGTCGTTTAGGTTCTTGCAAACAACTCTGAGCGGGTTGAACAGTTCCTAATTATATTTGGATTGACTAAGCTTTATCAAGATAAAGTGCCTAGAGAAGCAGTTAGGGACATTAAAGCCTATCTCACGAAGTAATGTAGGCGAGTCAATTGTACCATTTAGTAATTTGATTACGAAGGAAACCCCAAGAACAAATCTACGTTTCTCATTGTAATGACAATGGCATTGTAAATGACATCAATGTAGATAACGTCATAGTTAAAAAAAAAAAACAAAATTATTACGATAGAATGCATTTTCATTTGTTAAATTTCGGAAGAATTTTATAAATTCCCACGCGCTAGCACGTAAAAGCGTTGAAATAGAGCAAGACAGATCATTAAATTCCGCTCATCGCATATCCTAATCCCATTCTCCACTTATATACTTATTACGCTAAAGGACTGCTTTGCATTTACGTTGAGAAGAAACATATCAGTGTACCAAATTTGATCAAAATATGTGAAAATTGCGGCCTATATGTGTCACGGTTATAGCTCCGTGGGCCGGAATTAATAAAAAATCTGCTGATGACGAGGATGATGGGGCACGGGAACTGTTCGTGGTTATCCCGTGGCGAATTACAAGTTGCAAACACGGCCAAAAGCATATATTCAGATCCCTTTAGCTCGCTGCAACGTTATTCACTGACGCTATTTTGATTTCCAATGAGAACACGAGTTTTACTTATTAACCACTTGTGCCAAGTTTGTCTTCATTTATATGTATATGTGTTTATTAATAACGATTATTATATTTTTTTATTCAGCCATTTTTCGGTTTAATACAATTTATTGAATCCGTATACATGTTTATGTAACTTAATTATAGAACTTAGGTATTTTTGATTAATTGAACATTTTTTACAATTGCCCTGGCTTCTTTTCGCTTCCCGTTTTTTTTTGTTTATTTCATTTTTGCCTTGTTTGGACATATATTAATCTTGATCATTTCATTGCAAGTACATCGATACCGGCTGACGTTTTTTTTTTCTTTCTGAGAGCAAAACTTTGCTTCTGTTTTCAATTTTAAGAGAAAAAACTTTGCTTCTGTTTTCAATTTTAAGAGAAAAAAACTTTGCTTCTGGTTTCAATTTTAAGAGAAAAAACTTTGCTTCTATATGTGTGTGTACGGCTTTTACTCTTCATGAATGCAGGGATTACAAATAATATAAACAGACCTATTGCACACTTTGGTAAGGCTCACTATGGAAATGATTTTAATCCTTGCTACGACGGGCTACTAGCTTAGGCAATTGTTACCATTCTGAGGAACTTTTTATGTCACCGTCGAGTTTCTTAGACACTACTTGTAGATTTGATTCCTTGAGTGAGCATATTCCACTGACGAAATCACTTCCACACACTTCCTCAAAACTAATATCTTTAATTTTCACAGTGTATTTCTGTACATCTTTAATTTACAGTCTTGGTTTTAAAGAAATCTCTCCATTGTTTCTGTTTACTGCTAAATTTATACTGCGTGTGTGGGCACACAGAAGGTTTTTAAATCGAATCTATTTTTTTTTTCTTTAAATTTTTGAATACGATTACTTCAAAATATGCGTGAATATGATGGGGATTGCTCCATTTGCTATCTTTGCTCTCACAGAATATTTAACGAACGTGACTATGAAAACTTAAAGCATTTAATGCCCACTGCTTCCTCTATTGTGGCTGAACTTTATCAAATGGAAAAATCCTTCTGTAATTGTTGTGTCTACTATTGTTGTATTCATTAACGCATTTATTTTTATAACCCGTATTTGCTTATTTCACTTTGTTACTAAATTTTCAGACTCGTTTGTCCGCTTGATTTTTGGTTTGCTTTTTTTTCTTTTTTTACATTATGATCTAATCGCAATAAAAATTTCGCGTAGTCCGCACACTGCCTTAGTCATTTACTTTAGGCAACCAAACTCAGACTGCCTCTAATCTTCGCATGATCTTTTTCTTTTTCCTTTTTTTTCTCTCCTTTTCCTTTATGCTGCTATATAGCGGCTCGCCGCCACTCTTGGAACAAGGAAATGTACCGCAAAATCATGCGATTTTGCATAACGGGATGCCGTTATTGCAATATTCTCGGCTGACACGGACAGACCCACACCCTACCCTTGGTTTGTTCGCGGACGTTACATATGTTGAAAATGAAAGCATGTGGGCTAAGACCAAACGGACGGACGAACAGACGGATTGCCAGAAAACGAGTCGAAAAAAAAAATGAAATAAACTCTCTCAATGTAACCCTTAGCATGGTTAATTTGTACCTTGCGGTATCAACAATGTGTTATAAGATACCTTGAAATAACGTAAAGCAACGTGATATCGAAATCAGGACTAAAGGTGCAGAATTGTATGATAACCATTTTATTATGAAATTAAGAGGGAAGATTTGTACTACTTGCGTGAAATCTACGAGGAGGGAAAGTTGATAAATATATCAAATTCAATAAAAGTATGGCACATCTTAATGAAAAGTACCTTAGAATTATGATACAGCCTGGGAGTTATATAATGTTTAAAGTGTTAGCCGATCTAAATAAAAAAGTTCAAAATTGTGAAATATACATTCAACGCAAGCAAAATCAAGCAACATTTCTGAAACCGGGAACATTTCAAGCGAACCGTCCTAATGAGGGGGAAAATATTTTGTCGCCCTCATAGATGACCATAGTAGGTGGTAAGATATATATGTATATATATATATAGTAAAAAGCGAACGCGATTTATTTAATGTATTCAGAGAACACAAAAGTATGACAATAGATTCGAATATAAAACAAAAAATTCAAAAAATTCACTGTTACGGAGTGATTATAAGGAAAAATAGAACAAATGCAGAAATGACACGTTGTATGCGAATTTCAAGCCACATGTTGAGGCAGAAGCTGTGTGGACTGCGAGCAATATAAGAAATAGGTGTATTTCTAGAACAATTGGCGAAAAACCATTTGAAATATGGGTAGGCCGAAGAACCCAGCAGTGCCTTATTTTAGAAAGTTTTGTCAAATAGCAAATGCCCTAAAGAAGAAGCCTATAAGAGGTAAATATAAAAACAAATCTAAAGGATGTGTATTTCTTGGCTATAGTAATGAGGCAAAAGGATGTCGTCTGAAAAATCCAACCATTAGAATTGCTAGAGTGTAAGTAGGTCGGAGTATTATCGTTAAGACAGTAGAAATTACTGAATTGTATACTTTCACACAAAGCTTTAACTTTATTGTTTGACAAAAAGTCTCCAAAGCGAGGGTGTCTTGCGTTAAAATTTCCTGCAACAATGACATTATAATAGCTATCAAGCATATCATGGAGGCGATTGATATCATCCCGAAAAGATTGGATGGGAGGATTGGGGTCGAAACAGCAAGCAGGTATATTTGGTTTTAGAGAAGAAGTTTTAACAATCACAATATCAGCAGCTGACTTGAAGGAAATTTGTTTGGAGGAGATAACTTTCCTAGCTAAAATAGCTGCTTTTTCTTAGCCATCACTCCTGCATTTATAAGCGGAGTTGGAATTAGGGATTTTAAGGTCTGAAATACTATCATCAGACAGAAAAATTTCACTCAAAATTGCGAAATCAGTTCAACTGGAATTGAGGTGGTCCAATAAGTAGGCATTGCGCCTGAAACTTTGTATATTGTATTGTAAGGAAGATGAATTAGATGTACGTTGTTTTAAAGGTTAAATTTTAATTCAAGGGCTGCAGTTTCTGTTTGTATGGTTTTTAGTTTTTCTTCATAACGAATAGGGGAAAGAATTTTGAAAATCTTTTCCAATAATATTTCCATTTCTGTTGACCTGTAGTTATTGGTGCAGATATGCTTTTCAGAAGGATGGGGAGGTTTTTTTGGCACCCGTATCTTAGTACTGTAAGTCGAGGGCATATTGTGGATCGTCCTTTGCATGGGTTCAGGAATACACGTTCTATTTTTAAAAACCGCATTAAAATTTTTTTTAACTAACATGTTGTTTGACTCTAGAGTCGGATCGGAGTCGGAGTCTTATGTTGTTGGATATAGTACTATTCTTCATTGCCGGGAAATCTTCATCGTAGTTGTTGTCTAATAGTTTGAATGGATTCGTAGAGACTTCTTCTTCGTATTCTCTAAAAGAGATATTTTGGATGGTTAAGATTTTTTTAATGTTTTCCTCTTCATTCCTTTTTGGACACTCTCTATAAATTACATTAAGGTCCAAAGAGCCACAACCTAAGCATTTGATTTGTTTGCAAGAGTTAATGGGGCAGGCTTACCGCAGTTCAAGCATTTGGCTTCCCTGCTTTTCAAAATTTGGCAATGTGGTCAAAGAAGCCGCAATTGAAACACAGTTTAACAGCAGGGATAAAATAGTCCACTGGGATAACACAGTAATTGAATATAACGTTTTTGGGGATTAATTTTCCCTTAAAGTCAATCTTCATGCTGTTTTTAGGAGTGAATATTTCTTTGTTGGAAAGATCCCTTCTATGAAATCTCGTGACGGAAACGATCTCAACTTCAGAAATAGCGGAATTCAAAAAATCTTCCTCCTTAATTGAAGGAAGGGTATTTCTTACAAACCCCAATTTTTCAGTAAATTATTAAAATAAAAAATTTAGTATTTAAAGTTTTTATTTTATACTTGTTTCCTTAATTCGTCTATTTTGTTTCGCATTTGTTTTCAGGTTTTTCAATTATTATTATCTTATATTATATTTATTATTTTCTTATTTTATTACATTATAATTTTTTTAAGTAATATAAATAATTTAAATAATAACTTTCAAATAATATAAGTAATTTAAATAAAATAAGTATATTACCATGGTACAAATTCTTGACAGACTCTTTAGTCCGCTTTTCCAGAGTTATGGGATAACAGTAGAGGAACCAATTTGTGTAAGGCAACCTGTAAGAAATTAGCCAACCGACTGACCGAGGAAATTGGGGAGTTAGTTACCACCCAAGACGTGGTTAAGAAAATTTATGCAGTTAGGTATAGCTTAAAAAGAGTTGACAGAAGACGGGGCGGTCAGACCAGGATGACGGACTACAACTTGTATGCGCGAAAATTGGGGTTGGCGTGGGCGGTAAGGACTATTACGGGACATATACGGGACTGTAAAAATGTGCAAATTGACACGGGCAGCGAGAACGAGGGACCCTTTTTAGGATACCACTTAGAAATAAACCAGGTGCCAGGACCAGTAGAAGTAGGGAGGGTAGACGATAATATTATGACCCAAACAGGAGACAACGTAGCGGGGACTGACGATTAGCAAAGAACAGGAGACAAGACAGATGAACCAACGACTATGATAAATTTACCAAATATTGATTTAAGAAGTTCAAACCTTCTCACGGAAGATATTTACATCAGTGACCCACCGACATCGGACCATGCGCGACTAATAAAACAGCTAGAGGAAGCTAACGCCGAAAGAGAAGCCCTAAAACGTCGCATTGCAGCGTATGGAGGCAACACGTAGGAGAACTTTCGGAGCTTGCTAAGTGTTTGACGACGGAAGATAAAGTCGTTCAAATATATTTCGACGAAGTTTTTACAAATAATCTGGCAGTATTCGCGGAAGAGCGATACACTAATAGGATGCCAACACGCCGACGACAAGAAGAAAGAAACCTGACCTTAGAAAACAATGCTTGTCTTCGGCGTAAGAAGCCTGGCGACGGCTTTCAACCTTATTTTCTTTTGCAGATGAAGATGTTAATAACAGCCGCCCAGCAACCCATAATCCTTTTTATTTATTTATTATATTTATAGTTTTTATGTATTTACGTATTATGCACAATTCTTACGTATAAATGAGGATTTTATTAATATATCGTTATTATTGTAAATACTATTGTAGTTTTTAATTAGGTCTATAATGGTGTAGGCCTAACGGAGAGCGAACCATTTAAAATAATTGGCAACGCGCCCACACGTTACCTAAGGTGGTGCGGAAAACCGTGAGATTTTTTCTTTTCGTTTATTTTTTTCATCAGCTGTTCCTAGAATTGCAGTGTCTTTTTCGTAACAAGCATTTGTTTTTGGAGAAATACGAACTTGGCAGCACGACGTCAGCAAAACATGTTTACGCTCGGCAATAGATTTAATATATACCATAGCAAATTTATTCTGTGGGTTACTCCACTGGGGCATGAACCTCCATTTGCGAAGAACTCACCTCGTGCCACGATTGTGGCTTGTATTCTCTTGCCTATTTCGGGTGCCGTCATGTTTGCGACCGTTGCTGCGTCAACAAGTAGCACTCCATTTATTGCCTCGCGAAATTTTCCTTTGCTTTCTATCAAATCTCTGTGGCAATCGGGGCAATTTATTTGGTCATGTATATGTATATATGTATATATATATCGTCTCATAGAGTAACCAGTGACAAGACGCAGGTTGCATAATTCGCTGATTAGTTTCGAGCTTGTCTGCATGTGACATGAGTAACATGGGTATATCAATATCAATAGAGATTTAGTTATTATAATTTAATAAGAATAACGCAAGGGATTTATGGCCTTAAGAGGTGATTTGAAAGAGAAAAAAAAGAATGGAATATGAGTAGATCATTTGCTTATAAATAAAAATTGCTTCAATAAATGTGAAAAAATATGAAAATAATGCAAAATATTTACTATATATGTGTGTACATGTGTCTGTATAATTTTTTCCACAAACAATGTGCACGGTATTTTTCTGCAGTTAAAAGACTGGATGTGACTATCGTAAGGTTGTCGCAGAAAGGAAATTAATATATTTACTGCTCCGATAATTAATATAAAAAAACATTGCTAAGCGTAACGAATTTATAAATATTGTCAAAAAAAGATATTTAAGATTCATGAAAAATTAAGAAAGAAATACTTTGCCAACGACTCGATATGATCTTTCAATTTCTCTAACTTAGTTACATTTTACTCGTTAGATTATATAAAGCATCTATCACGTAGCAGACTTCGAATCATGAGAATCTATAAATTTTTGATTTTTATCTCCTAACATCACTAAGGTTTTTCGTATTTCTTCTATTGATGGTACATTTTGATTTTGTCCCTTTTCATTTAATATCCAATTGCAATGAGCGGTATGCACAACTCCAACCATGGTTTATTCCAAGCTCCACCAAACCAAATGACTACGAAACATTTTTTTTCTCGAGTTTTTGGGCAATTTAGTTTTTTTTGTATTAAAATTTTGTATTAAAATCGTTTTTTTCGTTCGTACTTTTTTTTCCTATTAAAATCGTTTCAATTTTTCAGCCACAAATCCAATTTCATAATTTTAACTCGAAAATGTTCTTCAATTTACATTGAAAGGCAAAGCACAGAGTCGCTTATAATAAATAAAAAAATTGCCAAAAATGGTTGAGTGCCCAACTAACAACTTAAATTGCCAGATCGTTTAATTTGCAAAACCGACAGCTTTATAACTCACGAAATCTGTTAAAAGAGCTTTGTAATTCACGAAATCTGTTAAAATTCATTGCAAATGAAAAAAGACCAGTAGGAGGTTTTCCAGCCCTTGAATGAAAATAAAGTTCGTCTTGGAATAAAACCCCAATGGAATGTAGTCTTCGCTACATCATAAACAATTTCTAGTCTTCCTTTAAGACAGCAGCAAACATTTAGAAATTTTTCACTTTTTTTATTCCTTTACATGGTTTATAAAAAAAGTATCATATGTGGAGAATGGAGAGAGGACAGAGTTACCTTGAATAAATTGCAACGGTTCGTTGCTGTTAAAGTGAGGTCCGCTTCTGTATAGAGAGCAGATGCTATTATGAAATTGGTTGTTTTGTTTTCATAACAAAAAAACTTATCGTATAGGAGACTTTTGATCAAGAAAACGAACATCGCCCGTATAAACGCCAAGCATTTTGTGAAGTTTTTTGAAAATATCTGGAACTCATGCACGTCCTTAAGTCGAAAAAGAAGTCCACAGCAGCAGGCCATGACGGAATCAAATATGAAATGATAAAGGTCCTTCCCATGCCAAGCCTTCTAACCCTGCTATCTGCTATAAATGAGCGCTGGATGACCAACTCGTTTCCCACCGTTTGGCGTACAATTAAAATAGTGCCCATTCCTAAACCCGGAAAAGATCTTGAAAAATTCACTAACTTCAGACCCATATCCCTCTTGCCTGTTCTTCTAAAAATTACCAACCAAATGATTAAAGAAAGACTAAATCACTCACACCTTCTCCTTCTGAATCACTTACACCTTCTCCCGTCAAGACCCTTTGCTTACCAAAAAAATATCTCCACCGGTATGTGCCTTAATGAAGTCCTTTTCACAATTGCAAATGAAAAAACAAATGGAAACCAGGTAGTCATGCTTTGCTTAGACATTAATAAAGCTTACGACTGTGTAAACTTAGCGAAACTCGACCAAATTCTATCTGATTTTAAAATCCCGACACAAAATAGGCATTGGGTTCTCAACTTTCTTTCCTCGAGAACTCTCGTATTAGATTCACATACAGTCGAAGTTTGTGGAGGCTTACCTCAAGGTAACTGTCTCAGCCCAGTTCTCTTCAATTTATACACAGCCGGTTTACATCAATTACAGGACAATTCTACCCATTTATTTCAATATGCTGACGATTTCCTCATCATCTCTGCTGGAAAATCATTAATGGAAGCAGTCCGTAACCTCGACACTAAAGCCAATCTTTTTCACAAACTTTGTGCAAACTTAAATCTAACTTTCAACCCGGAAAAATCAAAAGTCATTCGCTTTGCTAAGGGTCCCAAAAAAATTTTTTACATTACAATCAATGGTATAAAAATCAGTCCGTCTTCCTCTTTTAGATTTTTGGGCAGAATAATCAACTCAAGTCTAACCACGCATGAGCATTACAAGGATAGCCTCGAAAATTGCAACACAGGCTCAAATGTCATCAAACTTCTGACCAACATTCACACCGGACTCCCACCTAGGAAAGCATTAAACGTTTACAAATCTATTGTTAGATCCAAAATTGAATATCCCTACTCTACATCGTGTAACGCTCCTGCGTATACATTAAAAAAAATACAAACCTTTCAACACTCAATCCTAAGACGTTGTACCGGTTTGTCCCCCTCAACACCAACATTAATTTTACGTTCCATCTCTTATGAACTCCCCGTTGCTAAGAGAATTTATCTTGTAACTGCAAAAGAACTTCTCAAAGTAAAAATCTTCAAAACTGCCTTCTTTGACGAGGTCGCTTGCAGACACAATCATGTCATCAGTAGTTACTCTAACTGCTTCAAAAAATTCAGTAACATCTTCAATAAAGTTAACTCAATACCCTCCTGGAATAATATTATTCATGATAAATGCGTAGTTGAATTAAACTTACTTAATTCAATCACCAACTCAAAAAAAAATCGATCAGGGTCTTGTCTTCGAATCGCTTGTCTGCAAAAACTTAACCACTTCGTCGAAAATAACTTCAAAATATACGCAACGGATGGATCTATCAATTCGGACATCTCTAGTTTTTCAATTATTGAATACCCAAACTTACTTATAGGAAAATTAAAAAGTTCTGCAAGAACTATCATCCACTTTCATTGAACTTCCGGCCATCAGACAAGCAATCATCCACGCATCTGAAATTAAGCTGAAAAAATTTGTAGTTTTCTCTGACAGCAAATCTGCTCTAATTTTAATCAAGAACAAAGACCCATTCAATAAGTATGTCTTCGATATCTACAACCTATTAAAAGACCCAAGTATTGAAAAATGCCACATCATCTGGATCCCAGGTCACTGCGGTTTTAGTATCAATGAAAAAGCTGACTTCCATGCTCGTCAAGCTAGGTTCGATGGTACAGTTTTGTCCATAAACTACCCCCCCAGCGAAGCTTTTCTGCTAGTCAAAAAACTCATCATAAAAGAATGGAAAGATAAGTATCATGTTTTAGTTAGAGAAAAAAGTGACCGGCTGTTCTACAAAATTTACCCTTTTTTGACACCCACGCTTCTACCTAAAGGAAAATTCACAACATGGGAATTTAAAGTTCTTCACCGTCTTATGAGTAATCACACCTACGACAAGGTCTATTTTAAAATGGACAAAGTCTCCTCCTCTGACATCTGTGAGGATTGCAATATCACTGAGTCTGCCGAGCACCTTATTTTTGAGTGCAGGAGGTTTGACATCCTTAGACAATCTTTCAGTATATTTAACCTGTATAACAATCTATATGAAATTTTTCGTGCTGTTAACTTTAGGCATTTGAAGCAAAAATTGGTATAAATTCCATGTACTTAAAAGCCGAAAGAAAAGTAATAAAAAATTCTAATTTGTAAATATATATTTAATTTATTGATTAATTGCAACTTATGTTAACGAAGATAGCAACGTTTCAGACGTCGAAAAATATCCATTCCTTTTTTATAGTGCTTCGTGCGTGACTTCAGCGTGTAAGCTTCTTAATCCAAAAATCCTCGCTGGAATCGCGTTATCCAAAGCCAACTTCCAGCAGGCGTCAATTCTGTTTATGTTGAAGTATATGACGAATGCAATTTTAAGATGGATGAATTAATCGCTTGGTGTGAAATTAAGATACCTGAAAGGGTTTTACTGGGGGAAACTCACGAGCAATGGTATTCTCTAAACGGAAAGCAATATGAGATACTGCCGTTATACGAAATTATGGGCAACTTTTAGTAGAAACTACAACAACCCGATGGGGTTGTTTGCTCTTTCACTTCTTACTTGTATTTGGAGTCGGTGGTGGCTTCTTGGTATGATCAGGGTATTGTGGATACATTGCTCCGTTCTAAGCTGCTATTAATTGAAACTCAGGACAATGCCGAAACCAGCTATGCTTTAATGAATTATGTTAAAGTAAGCAAATGCGGTATGATTTAAGTAAATTTGCATAATTTTTTTTCTTCAGGCTTCTTTATGGTTAAGTACTGTGGTGGGTTATTAGTATGTGCTGACCAACGTGATGACTGATCAGAAGGGCAGTCTACTAAAATATTTCTAAAACAAAAACAAAAAAAAAATTCTATTAATGTTGAAAGTAA
>NW_023998630.1:1399228-1408101 GCF_014805625.2 Glossina fuscipes | reverse complement strand
CTAAGCGGAAAGCAATATAAGATATTGCCGTTATACGAAATTATAGGCAACTTTTAGTAGAAACTGCAAAAACTTCAATTTCCGGTTAAAACATAAATTTTTTAATGTGACTAGAAATTACTTAAATAAGTAGTTCAAAAATGACCCTCTCCAAGTTAAGAACCATTAAGAACCATTGCAAAAGTCAAAATAGTTGGGTAATGCCTGAAAATTGTCTGGAAATTGAAATGTGCCTCTCCTGAAATCACCATCAACAAATTGCGAAAGATTTCATTATCAGGCATAGAGATTACATCTCAACCTTTGATCAGAGCTTACTGAGAGGTACTTTCAATTATTACATTAAATATCGAGATCTAGTTCCCCTTCCATTATGTCGTAATTTCAGATCCTTGCATTTCTCTACATATCTAGGGTAATTGTTGAAAGGTCGCTTGACATCAATCAGTCCACCTGAGATATTTACACTTAGGCCGATACACTTCCTTTTGGATTGTTGCAGGCACTATGAAAAAGAGCAAAATCAGTACACCACAGTACAACATTCTACACTGGTGGGTGTAAAAATGCGTACTGTACTGTAAATGCAATGATTTAAATGATTTAGATTAGTATCCAAAGCATTGATGTGATAGCAACAAAGCATAAAGAATGTACAAGAAACATTAACAAGGATACCAATTACTCTCTTTTTTTGTTAAACGTAAGCCAAATAATTGAACCGTAAGTAAACTTTAGTAACGTAGGAAACCATTAAGTCCGTAAATAAAATAAGAACGGATCCAGCTATTTTCTTTAAAGATTTTTATTAAAAAGAAATATGGGAAACTGGGAAACTGCTGGACTTTTCAGAAAATTTATTCCTTAACTAGGAGGCTTCTTAATATATATGCCATGATGCCATGAGAAAGTTTTAAAGAAACCATGTGCATCTTCTGATATAAACAAAATTAAATAAGTTTAAAACTATTGTAAACTAACTAAAAACTATTTGCAAGGATTATTAAGATTAAAGCGTTCCCAACATGGGTTTGCGGCCAGGCCAAGCTTCTTTAGCGTATTTCTTTTTCTGAGGTTCGTCGTTTGTTTCTGTATGCATTGAGCCGTCATACCGCACTAAAATGGAATGCAAAGTTTTGGCAATGAGATAAGTATATTGTATTTAAATCTACCGTTTGCCGAAGCTAATTTCCGAGTTAAGGCTGGCGTATTTATGGGCGACACAGAAGATGCCTCAACAGTTGTTGTACCGCATTTATGTTGTGAACAAGTTGATAAACTTTCTGTGGATATATAAGCCACATATGTCTGGGCTCATTCTATAAACAAAAACAAAAGTTAATCCCAGGTCACTGATTATCTTCATTTAAAATGAAGTGGACAACCAGCAATGTAAAAAATCCAAATTATATCGAAAATCATGAGTTTTACGTGGGTACAGAAACAGGTTCTTTAAGTCATCTTTTTATCGGTTTTCGGTTTGGAAGAAAGGTCAATGGCAAAATTTGTCGAAGCCTTTGAGTTGCCGTTGAGGTTTTAAATGGGTCATCTATAGACGCTCTATCAATTAAAGAGCCCTTATTGAAGATTGTTTTTCCGGCTTTGTGCATTGTACACCATCTTTCGCGAGCAATTCAAAATGGTCACTACCTCCCATAAAATTGCCAGTCTTAATGCAAAAATTGTTAAATCCTAGTCATAGCCTTGGTGGCCTTTAATTTGCGACAAGTCACTTAGTGTTGCAGTGATAATTCTGGCTGTACGGTCCCTACTTCAGCATCTGAACATGTGTTGATGACACTCTGCTGATCACAAAACTGCAGATATCGACTTCAAATTGCATTGTACGACAGAGCAATCTATTCCGGAACGTAAAAATTTATAAGAAAAGATAAAGTTTACAAACATTGTTGAAGGGTACAAAAATGGTTGATTTTGTAGTCAACCACGCATCGATGGTTTCAACATTTCAAACAAATTAACACGCTCCGCATTCAGCAAGTCGATGAGACGGTTTTCCTTGAGGTACCGTTAAAGGTGCCAATTGTTTTAAATCGCTGGCTCCCCTGTAGGCCTACACCATTATAGACTTAGCTTAAATCTATAATATATTTATATAATATTTACATAATATCTACAATAATAATAAAGAGATCTAAGCCTCGTTCATACATAATATAAATAAATAATATAGAATACATAAAACATATTATTCGACGATCGCTGCTGTACGGCCTTCTTAATATCTTGATCTTCTTGATATCGGCAAAGGTACATCGATGTAATTACCAAATTTACATAGAAAGATAATGCCAAACTTACCATTGGCCTATGGAAGTGTCGCATTCCTGCTGAAGCGGTTGTTATTTTAATCTGAAATGAAATAAAAACAAATGAATAATTTATACATAATAATAAGAAAGGGTAAATGTAAATTTACCTTTAGCATATTGCGAATCTTCACCTATACGAGGCGATGAGTGGAGATTTGGACTTAATTTTTCTTACCTAACATAGAAGAAATAAATAAGTAAGATATAAATATATTATTACAATATTATAATTAGCTTTACTTGGCTGGTTTCGGGGTCCGATTTTCCTTTATTATATGGCTTATGGACCGTCTCTATTATTATGATCAAAATACACACTTGTTTCGTATTTTCAACTCAACTGATTGAATAACCAAAGAATTCATTTTATTTATCTATAATTTACATGCCATTTTATTACAGATTATTCTTTTTGGACTTAGCGCTGTGAATTGTACTGCAAGAAAAACATTTTTGATAAAAATATTTCAAGGCAAATATATTGCTTGCACAAATCGTCGCACGCGTTTTTATAATCGAATCATTGAAAATAGTATCAAAATAAATTCAACAAGTATGTGCGCCCCCATATTATTGATGTTATATTCGCCATTGTTTTTTTTTAAATCTCATATTGTTATTGCACGCAGATTGTCCGTAAGCACATTTTATGGTCATGTTATGTTTTTTTGCATTAAATTATTAAAAATAAAAAAAAATTTAAATTGATTTATTATATTTTTGAATACATATTTAATGATTTTTTTTAGAATTTAAGCAATAATTTTGAATGAAAAAATCTATGAAGTGCATTCGCTTTGAAACGAATTTTAGTACCTAATATCAGTATTAATCTACAAGTAAATATTCCTAATGTCTTCAAACAATTCCGTAAATGGAAGGAGTACATCAACAATAGATAAAAGAGTTTTAATTTACGACCCAGAATGATTGTCGATTACACAATTTATATTTCTATGTAAAAGTACTTTTTGTCAGCTAATTGACACTCTTGCATTTACAAAGCGCCAATATATTTTGATGGCTATGTAAAATTCGCCCTATCGCGAATATAGTATCTATATATTAAGGTTAACTGTATCACGCTTAACAATTTTTTATTCTCATCTAGCGAAATGACGAATGTGGCGAAAGATTTTTAAAAGTTATCTCGTTCTATTCGAAACTATTAACGCATATACTACTTGGATATATAAGACTTCAAATAAACCTCCTTATAATAAACCTTCTTAGTTGGCCGCAACTTGTTTGTTAAGTTGTAACTATTTCTTGAATATTGTTGAGCTCATCGCGTTTCTATTATTATATTTTCTCAATTTTTTCGTACGTAAATTTCGCCTCTGCCGTCAAATTCTTTGCTGTCCTTTCTAATCCTATCGTGTCTAAATTAAAAAAATATATTTTGGTTATTTTGTGGTTGAATAATTTTTATCAAATAAACTTCAACTTGATTAAAATAAACAAATGCGTTTTCTGTAGTTTTTTGCCCGAATTGCTTCATTGGGAGTGTTCTTGATGGACAAATTGTCCCATCAACACGAGCTCTCCCTGAAAGCCGGCTTTTACATTTAAAAAAAAGCCGCAGTGGCCAGGTACCCAAACGAGATGACAGTCATCCACTAAAGATTCATGCAACGTCTTATGAATATCAAACACATATTGATTCTCTGCATCTCTTTTATTTATTAGAAGTAGAGGTGACCTGCTGTCAGCAAAAATAACAAACTTTCTGATACCATCGGAGATAGCAACCTTAATAGCATGTCGAATGGCGAGCTACTCAATAAAAGTTGAGGAAAGTTCCTCCGCCACTTTGACTCGATGTACTGTTTTAGATAGATGTTTCACGACCAAGAAGCGAGATACATTATGTCCGACGGAACCGTCGGTAGCATATACATCGTAGCCGTTGTTGTAATAAAAAAGGACCTTTTCTTAGCATAACATCCTCATACAAGAGAAGTTGACATTTTGTTTTGAGGTAGAGATCGATTCGAGAATGTTCGTGAAGTCTCTGCATTTGCTGGCAATGAAATGGAAGGGAGGAATTGAATCCAACTTATCAAAAATATGATGAAGTTTTTGTTAACAAAAAGTATAGCTGCAAGTAACAGTATCACTGAGAGATATAATTTCCTGAAAAAAGAAAGGAGAAAACACAGTTCATTAACGCACATATTCGTAGATTTGCATTTTTGATCGGCGTAAGAACGTGCTGGAATAATGTTTCCAGTTTTCAAGAATTCCATTAGCCTCTCCTTAATCGTGCGGTTCATAATTTTATAAATGCAGATATTAGCGAAATTGGTCTGAAGTTATTTAAATCATTTAAGTCTTTACCTGCCTTAGGAATAGGCACTACTTTGATACATCGCAAATCTGAGGGTAAAAAGTTAATGGGCAAGCAGTTGTTAATTGCATGCAAGAGAATGCTAAAGCTTCCTCCAGGCAGTGCTCTGAGCATGTCACACTTGAATCCATCACAACCTGCAGCAGTAGCTCTCTTTCTGGAATGTAAAACATACATTAGCTCATGCAATGAAAAAGGGGTGTTGCTGAGACTACTAAAAGGAATCGAAGGTATTGTAATCGGATTGACACTTGGAACGTAGCTCTTGAGCATGTCCAAGTATCTTTTATTCCATACAGCACAACCGATTAATTTTCGACTAGAATGTCGATGACCATTGATATAATTCCAGAAATAACGTGGTTGCCGTTACCACATAAATCTTTAATCGCAATAGCTGTATGTGTCCTTTTCGCCTTTCTAACTGCAGACCTCCATTCTTTCAGTGTTTTCATATATTCATTGTAATTGGCTGGATTGGCATATTTATTCATTTTTTTCCTTCCAGGTTGGTATTTGCGGAAAAGTGTTGACAGGGAAGACTTCCACCAAGGTTCAGGTGGGAAGGACTCAGTGTTACGAAAGATGGTCTAGCAGACCTGATCACAGACTGAAAAGCACTTTGAGTTGATGATAAATCAGAAGGAAGATCAACTTTAGACAGACGGTCCATAAAGAAGTTGCGTGAAATGAAATTTTTTATTTTCTTAACGGAATTGTTACAACTGTGGAATAAAATGAGAGAGTGCTGGCTTTAAATTGATTTTTTCCCATTTCATTCTTTAAATTTTCGGCTTTGGTTTTATGTAGGGGGTGCGGTTTTGATGTTTATTTCCGCTATTTTGTCAAAGTATTTAGAAGTGTTTAAGACTGTTTAAGACTGTGTAAGACTGTTTAAGACTGTTTAATAGGGTTTTATATGGTTTCTATGTTTAATTCCGCTATTTTTTCAAAGTGTTTAGAAGTGTTTAAGACTGGGCTAGGTTTTAATAAACTGTATAAACATTAGTGATTGCACCGCTCAGTGCGAATTCTTTGGCAAAAATATCAATGGTTTGTAAACTTTTTAATTTAATTACTTTCATGTAATATCTTTCTTTTAATATCTTCTTTAATACTATTTCAGGGATTATGCGATAATCTTCTTATGTGTGTAGTACGCACTTGGGATTTGAAAAAACCGCTTTTATTTTGCCCTGCTATGAATACATGCATGTATGATCATCTAATTACTTCAGGCCAAATTAATAAACTGAAGTCTTGAGGCCACAACGAATATATATATATACCAAGTATAACAAAGCCTCTAACATGTGGTGATACTGCTCGCACTATAATATTCATACAATTAAATAAAAGATTGCAAATTTATTCAAATCACCTGTACGAATATATGTAAAAATTAACCCCAAATATTCAAAAATATGCGAAAATCGAACGGCAGGTCTATTAAAATTTACTAAAACTAATCAGCAGAATCTGTCCAGAAATCGTACGAGATCTTCTACGCGACCATAAGGCTGCACATGCTCGCAAGGAATAATGGCATGCGTATATAGGCAACAATAGTGACACGAATTACCTTTTTCCGCAGATAAGGATTATGCAGTAGAAGTGAGCTGCACCGCAGAAATTTTCTCGGGTTCGTGCTGGTAACATTACTGTCCGGAATAAATTTCAGAGAGAAAATAGACACCAACATCACGTGGTCGTAAGTTCCTCCGCGCGCCATCTCCGCCTTCCTCGCAATATTCGCTGCATTCCAATGGTAAGTTTGCATCTATTTTTATTGATTGTTATTTATAACTTAATTATTTATTTTAATTTAATTTTAGATTGAAACATAATAAGTCAATAAAAATTGCTCAGCCTAAAAAGATAATTTTTTTTTCCCGTGAAGGAAAAAAACTTAATAAACTTAACCATTACTTATCTGTGCTCACGAATCAATTTCCCATTGAATCAAACTTCATTCAATGCTTGGCCGATAATCTTAATGCCGAGATAGTTTTGGGGACCATTGCAAATGTTGAGTTATACCTATCTGTTTGTGCGATCAAGAGTTTTATGAAATGTTTTCAAAAATATATCATGAGAAAGCAGTGAGGAAAGTAAGACGAAAATACGATTATTTGAAAACAAGAACTAACCTTACCTTTTTAACTAGTTTGTCGTGTTACATATTTCCGAAGACGCCAGCGCGCATTTTCTTGGTTGTAATTTCATTCAAGATTATTTAACGGTTTGCCTGGACAACCATTATCAACATCAATATTTCATTATGAATAATGTTAAATTTTTTCTTCAAATATTTTTCAAATTATTAGAAAGTAAGTTAATAATCCCTAGAGTTTAAACAAGTTGATTTTCTATATATTTTTCTAAATTCAAAATAGCTCCTATGTTATATACTGATTGTCGTAAATGTAATGAAATTTTGGAATATTATGCTGCCTTAATGTTATTAGATTCATGCTATCGTTTACATCAACATTTTTGCAAATTTGTCTTGGAGGAAAAGTGGATTTTGGCTTTTACCAGTTAGCAAGTATTTAAAATTTATTACAGCTAAATTATTTTACTAATTTATGAATGGAAGTGATTGCTACGGGCTGATTATTATTTTTCTTCTTCTTTTTTTAGTTACCAACATTTCAACATGGACTCCTATGCCGTGAGTTTGGAATTGTGGATAACATGCTTAGGACATTAGGACATTACACCGTGCATAAATTTAATAAAAGAATATTCTTTATATAAGATTTAACAAAATCGTTCACTGCGAGAATTCCTGACCACGTACTTTCAGAGCAGGGCGAGAGATTAAGGGAATTGCTATTGTTTGGCAATGATAAATATAATGTTTCGCTTTTCAGTCTCCGTTCGGACCCAGATTTGCAAAACTTAAGACGCTAAATGGAAACTCTACGGGAGTTGTACGCCCTTCTTTAATTCTTTTTCATATCTACTAAAAAAATATCGTTTTGCTTTCTTTGCTATACTCTAAAGCAAAATTTTATGTTACCATTTTGTTGAACTTTCTTTTTCACTTTTTGTTTCTTGTATCCTTTGTTTTCTTCTACTTAGATCCATGACCAACTACGGCAGTGTGTTGATAGATAAACTTTTGCTGGAAATTTTATGCGCGATTTTACTCATTTATTTATTTTCGTTGTTTTTGTTGTCATGTGTTTAACTTCTTTTTATTATTATTATTATTATTATAATTTTAGACTAATGAAGTAAATTCTTAGACTTTGTCACTCTTTTCCAAATCGCCTTCAACGAAATTAGCAAAATTCTTTGTCGTATACCAAGAGTAGAACATTGCCTCTACGCAGACGATGTATACATTTTTACAAAAGAAAAAGATAGCACGAAGGCAATCAACATCCTCGAATCTATTGGACGAGAGATCTCCGCATGGGCAAACTCGTCGGGGGCTAAAATGTCCATACAAAAATCTAAAAAATTCACATTTGTCGAAAGCAGATTTGCGATGCAGGAAATCTACTGATGCATATTAATGACTTCCCAGTACTAAATATGCCGACACTGCACATTCTCGGACTCACTTTTTCCAACAAATATTGTTGGAAAGCACACTGTCTGCGGTTAAAAAACTCTATTTTAACAAGAGTGAATTTCATTCAGTACGTTGCTGGGAGAAGCAATGCGCATATTAACACTATTGCTTATCTTGCCAAAATGCTTGTGTTAAGCAAGATTGACTATGCTTTGATAATTTATGGCAATAGCTCCAAATCTAATGTCAACATTTCTAAACTGGTCTACCACCAAGCCGTTAGAGCAAGTTGTTATGCTTTTCGGACGACGCCCATAAATAATATTATAATTGAAACTGGTCTCCCAACTTAAGAAAATAGACTTTATGAGTTAAAAGCCAAAATAGTCCCCAAGCTTCTTAATTCAAACAAATCTATTCTCGGTGATGACGTGAGAAAGATTATTATTGCGAAGAAAATTTCAAAGTCACCATCTGCAATTAACTATTGTTTGTACGTCGCAAAGGATTTGAACATTCCCTTAAAAATTTTCCGCTCTTTTGGTGTTAAACCTCCACGGATTTTGAAAGACTGCTCTTTTGACATTTCGCTATCTATGCACAAGAAAGAAAATACACCAAATTACGTCTTCAGGAATCTAATAGCTGAGAAAACCCAAGTATT
>NW_023998630.1:1374937-1396228 GCF_014805625.2 Glossina fuscipes | reverse complement strand
AGCTATTATATAAATAAAGCTATTTATATTTAAATATAAATTATATAAATTAATATACAGCAACAGGAAAGGTCAGTTTGATTTTCCCAATGACAAATCAAAGCGGTTGTAAAAGACGATGGTTATATTTTTATTTGAAATTCTTTCCTGCTTGTTAAAGTTGTCTTAGAAGATTTTTTCTCCGATAGCTTGGGTTGCAATTTGCATTGATGTAGATATTGGACAAACTTTAACTTTCTGTAAAATTGCATTTCCACGTCATCTGAAAGTAACTTATTGACAGATATATATCAAGTTTTTCTGTTTACTTTCTATAATGCGTCCACATGTCTATTATACTCAAGACCGAAGGATGACGCCTATTGGTGCCGTCAAAACGTTTGCAGCACCTAGAAGGAAGCTTCAGAAACCGCACAAAGAATATATATATATGTTGGTTAGTGCCAATCGGCTTAAATATGTCTGTGTGTTGGTCTCTATAATGATTGCTGTAAACATTCCCTTGGCCGCAAAAATTAAGCTATCGGATTCACGTTGGGCAGAAACATTGGAAGTTCTCACACGCACGCAAATGGACCAATCCGTACCAAATAAACTAAAAACACCTCTGCTTTTTAGAAGGAATAAGAAATTAGTTTTTTGTTCATTACTCCAAAACACTACAATACGTAAAACTATAAAAATTTCAACGGATATTATATGAGCAATGCTTTAGTACCTGAAACCAGAAACAAGCTTCAGAAACCCCACAAAGTATTACGTAAATTTTTTTGGTCGTTACTTGACAGGCGCCTAATAAATTGGTATGTTAGCTGAGGGTAATATTTTCATTGTAACTGAAAACAAAAACTGTTTGATTTATAATTGTCAATCATAGATTCTACGGTTTTTGCTATATCATTCTGGAAGTGATATAAGTTACATTCACGTATTGACTGCGGTTGTCAATAAACAATTATTTCCAAATTCTGCAATTATTTCTGGAATTTATATATTGGTTATTGTTTCCCTTACAGGCTCGTCCGATTCTTCTTCTGCTTTTCCAACTTTCTTAACTTCAATTTTTATTTCATATTGTTTTTTTCTTAATTTTCAGTTGCTTGTGTACGTTCGTTTTCAGTACCGTTTCCCGAAGTTATAATTATATCTACTTGCTCTAAAATTTCATTGGGTATAGGCAATAGATATGCAAAATTATTCTGTATTAACATAAACTGGTCTTCTGATATATCCAATCGTTTTCGTTTGGGTAATGCCAACACATCTCTCCTCTCGTATGTTAAATGAACACGTTTCAGTTTTTTAAACATGTCCTAACGTATTACTGAGGGGGTCACTGCTTGAATCAAAAATTGCGGAAAACGTCACTCCATTCATAATTTTTGTTTGATGATTTTTACGCACGAAACTAACACTTTGAGCTTCGTTTTCAATAATATCACAATCTGCTCAGATTTATTCCCTGTTTTGAGTATTGCAAATGATCGTAAAATTGAATTATTCGTAGAATCCTGAAATTAAGCATTAATTAGCTAAATAGAAACTGAAAACCAAAATTTTTCAAATAATTATAACGGTCTCTTTAACCGACTAATTCCAGACACTTATTCTGGTTAGAAATTCTTTATAGAAGATTTCCACTTCAGACCGATTGTAAATAAATTCGCAGCCAATTATTTCTACGTCCGTAGTATTGTAATGTTGTAATAGCTGGAATAGCTTATTCCCATTTTCTATGATTTTCTGAAAAACGAGAAAAGATAATTATATTGAAATATTTAAATTCCCTTAAAAAAGTAGACTATTTTAAACAGGATAGTTCACGGCGTTTTCCCTTAGTTTCCTGAAATGATAAGGCAAAAGCCATTTCCGGATTAATCTATTATTAACACATAATCGAAAGCGTTATTTTTGAATGTAAATACTTTATTCCAAAACTATATTAAGCGGCGTTTGTTAAAAGAACAAACGTTCTTCTGTGAGATCATATTATAAGGGCGTAAAGTTCAAATTAACTCATGGATGTGAAATAACATTGACTCGAAAAAAATTGAATCGAATAGAAAGTATAAACAAGAAAGATATGAAAGGTATTTCTCTAAATTCTTAAAACGCCCGTTTTTGGGTTTAGTACAAAAAACTTAAATTGTTTTTTGTTCAGTAAATCAATGAGTTTCATTCTTAAAAAAAGATGGAAATTATTAAAAATGTCCCTATTAAGAAGTAAAATTAAATAAATTGAAATTTTGATTCGCACTTAATACAAATCTATGTTCTTTCCCGTTTTAAAGTCACGACCCTAAAAACCTGTAATCGGTTATTTTGACACTTTTCAATTACCTCTCACAGTGAAAATAATTGAATTTTGCATTCCTTCACACGACTGATGGGTCGGAAATGCGTATCACACTAGGTAATTTTTGCCACATTATTTACTTACTTTTCCGAATATCATTATAAATATTCTCATTTTAAGGAAATTTGTTTACCCAACCTAGCGGCAACTTTGAAAAGATAACCAACGTTCTTATTCAATAGATATATTAAAAGATGAATCAAGTCCTTCTGAGTATTGCATACTTCCGCGTAAACTTCATATGCCCTTGTACTACGACTTGTGTGATGTATAAAGAGAAGTAGTTTACCAGAAAAGCTATGCAAAACACATGCAGAAAAGTTATAGTATTTTATCTAAATCGTTGAAATTTGGGACATTTCACTCTTTTTTCCCTAGAACAAATTCAAACGTTGTGGCCAAGATCGATTTTAATATACCTTACAGCATCCCGATTAATTCACATATTCATTTACCTTCCCCATAAAATACCAAAAATTATATTCTGCCATGAAATCCACTTCGATTCACACCAAAAGTTACAGAATTACATTTTATAAAGAATATGATTCCTAAAAAATCATTGGTGCTTAAATTACATGAAATTAATGCATTTAAATTTGGAGATTTCAAAATGAAAATGACATCAATTCGCCAATATATTTCAATCTACGAGGTATTGTTATTTCTCCTATTATCTTCCATTCTACTGAAATACACTTTATAATATTTTGCTAGAAAGCTTACACTACAGCTTAGGTCATGCGTTATGTGTGTGAATAGAACCGCCATAAAAAAGACAAAAGAAGTGATATAGGCTCTCAGAATTTTGTTTCTTATTTCTAATATGACGATTAACCCATCGCGCAAACTTGGTTTTAGGAAAATTGCAGAGTACCTGGTATGTGGGAATAACAACATTCTGATGATATTTAATTGTCTTATTAAACCACGAGGGGCATCTGTTTCTTTAATAGAAAAACAGAAGGAATTTCAAACTTGTATTGTACGAAAAAAAAACGTAGACCAGTTTCTTTAAGAGAAAAACACAAGGAATTTCAAATTTCTCCCGCAATGAGCCGAGATTTTTGCTCAAAATTGAGAAACAATTTTTCGTCTCTGTGAAGAGTTTGTAGAAATCCAAGAAATTCATTCGCATTTCTCTCACACTCGATACAACACCTGATCTCTGCAAACGGCAGCTGATAATTTTTGTGTTTATCGGTGTTTTTAAAAAAAAAAAAAAAATTTAAATATTTGAAAAAAAAAAAGAGGTTTAATAAAGTAATAAAATAACCAAAGAAAACAATCTTAAAGGAAGAAGGGGAGGGAAGGAAGAGGAATCTCTCGTGAGAGAAAAATTAAGAAGCAATACATATATTCAATTATTATTTTTTGTTTTTTCTTTGTGATTTTTTCTTTTTGTGTTCCCCGTGATAACAACCAAAGCAACATCAGCCCGTCTCCCTATGGAGACTGGGTCTGATCTTATAACTACTAATAGAGACTGTTTTGAAGATTTTTACATGAACGCCACTGGGCACACCAAGAGATCGAAAATGGGTGAGAATAATATTCTTTTATCTGCTAACGGAGAAGCTAACGCAAACGTTTTAATTCCGCCTAGTAAACAGGCTACCGACAAGCCCTCTGATTTGGGTGCCACAGCCGCCCCAAATCTCGAGATTAATTTGTACGATTGCCTTTTCAATTGCAATTTTGTCGTTTTTGTCGAAACGTGCGCAGACGCGGAAGGAAATTGCATCAATATTAACTCCAATCTCTATTTCTATGATTACTTGAACGACTTCAGTATGTACGGCTTAAAAGAATTAAAAGTTGTCAGCAGGGTTAGAGCCAAACTGCTTTTCAGCTCCGCTGCCAATGCCAACAATTTTGTTATGAATAACGAATTTAATAAAAAGAATTTAAAAGCATACATACCGAGGTCGTTCACTGAGAGATTTGGAGTTATTCGAAACATCCCATGCATATATAGTGTTGATGATATAATTAAAAACGCCATATCCGATATTCCGAATAAGTCCGCTCTCCGTTTCCAAAGAAGAAATCCCAACAACAACGACGAGTGGATTCCCGCAACCAGCATCAAAATTGGCTTTAAAGGGAGAGCCCTCCCTAAGTCAATAAAATTTAACTTTTGTTATCAGCCGGTCGAGTACTTTGTACCCACTTTAAAGCAGTGCTTTAAGTGTGGCAGATATGGTCACGTGTCTAAATTCTGCAAAGCTAAAGAGAGCAGGTACCTTAACTGTGGAAAGTCTCCGAAGTGTGTAAATTGTGAGGCGAGGAAGTGCTTGTCCTGTGGCTCAGGTGAGCACAACGCTCTCGATAAGTGTTGCCCTAATAGGGAAATTGAATCAAATATCAACAGGACAATGGCGATTAAAAATCTTTTGTATAAAGAGGTCAAAGAGAATTTTTCCGCAAATTATTTCGAATATGTCGATGATATCACTTATGACGGCAATTTCCCTGCCCTGGAAAAGGAAATTGGTTCCTTCCAAATCTCTTATTAATTCACCCACCAAGCCTTCTCCCAATACAACCCCAAGTCGTCTGGAACAAGCCTTCTTGGACCGAAAATTTCAAACAACTATTTGCGGTCTTCAGAACTTGAAAGATTAATTCTCGCGATTCAAGAAAGTATCCGTCCGATGATCCCTCACAATCTTATTAAAGAATTTGAAAAAAAAATGTCTGTCTGTGCTATTTCTTGCCCCGTTCGAGCATCCAGTACTGCGAGGAAATCCGCTGGGATTCTTTCTCAAGTTTCAACATGTTTCAACATCCTTTTTACAATATAATACTCAAAGTGTCCGACGTAACCTATTTTTCTAGATTTTTACTTAAACTCAAACAAGATTGATTTTTGTATCTTAAGTGCAGTTTTTCAGAAAGATGAAAATTGTTTCGAAGTTAAAGTTTCGAATTATGCCTCAGCCACCAAATGCCGAAATGATGGCTATGGTGGTGTTAGTATATTAGTTAAGAAAGGTGTCAATTTCAGACGTATTCCCGATAACTCTGCCGTTGACATCATCATCATCATCAAAACCATCAAGATGAAACCGAATCTTTTCATAGCCTCATGCTACTTTCTACCCAGTCTCGATGTGCAAACCTTTCGTGATGAGATTTAGAGATTATGCGACTTTCTTGACGGTGAATAAAATGTGATTCTAGCTGGAGATTTCAATGCAAGACACCGCCTGTATGGCGATCAAGTCTCTACCAACAAAGGCAAAATCCTTGTAAATGCCATCAATTCCAGCAATTTCAGTGTTTTAAATAACTGCAATACTACCTTTCACTGTAACCGGAGGGGTCGCACGGCGAGCAGTGTCTTGGATCTAACTTTCTCGAACTCAACTATTTTATCTTTCAACTGGAACACGTCAAATGTTTCCATTGGCAAAAGTCAGCACTCCCCCATTATATTCCACAGTTGTAACAATTCCGTCAAGAAAATAGAAAATTCCATTTCACGCAACTTCCTTATGGACCGTCTGTCTAAAGTTGATCTTCCTTCTGATTTATCACCAATTCAAAGTGCCTTTCAGTCTGTGATCATGTCTGCTAGAACCAACTTTCCTAACATTGAGTCCTTCTCACCTAAACCTTGGTGGAACCCTTCCCTGTCAACACTTTTCCGCAAATACCAAGTTGCAAGAAAAAAAAATGAGTAAATATGTCAATCCAGCCAACTACAATGAATATATGAAAACACTGAAAGAATGAAGGTCTGCAGTTAGAAAGGCGAAAAGGATACATAGAGCCATCGCTATTAAAGATTTATGTGGTAACGGCAACCCACGTTCCTTCTGGAATTATATCAATGGTCATCGACATTCTAGTCGAAAATTAAGCGGTTGTGCTGTATGGAATGACCGTGATAATAAAAACTACTTAGATATGCTCAAGAGCTACATTCCAATTGTCAATCCTATTACAATGCCTTCAATTCCTTTTAGTAGTAACAGTAACACCCCTTTTTCATTGCATGAGCTAATGTATGTTTTACATTCCAGAAAGAGAGCTACTGCAGTAGGTTGTGATGGAGTCAAGTACGACATGCTCAGAGCACTGTCTGGAGGAAGCTTTAGCATGCTTCTGCATGCAATTAACAAGTGCTGGTCCACCAACTTTATACCCCCTGATTTGCGTTGCATCAAAATAGTTCCCATTCCCAAGCCAGGTAAAGACTTAAATGATTTAAGTAGCTTCCAACCAATTTCACTAATATCGGTATTCATAAAGACCATCAACCTCATGGTTAAGGAGAGACTAACTGCTTTCCTGAAAATTAAGAACATTATTCCAGCTCGGTGTTACGCCTATCAAAAACGCAAATCTACGAATATGTGCGTTAATGAACTGTGTTTTCTCATAGCCAGCTTAAAAAAAGCAGGGAAAATGGACTCAACCCAAATTCCTAAGGGCAAACGAAAAGAATGCCTTTGGACAGATTCAATTAAATCTACATATCATCTATATGAAGGAGATCAAACAACTGAGGCATACTCAAGTATAGCTCTAACCAAACACATGTGCAGCCTTTTCGTAATATAAGGATCATCAAGATTTTTGGGTCACCTCTTTGTAAAACCAAGCGCGCACCTAGCTTTGCTTAACGAGAGCTTAATATGCAAATTAAAACGTAACCTATGGTCAAATAGAACGCCTAAATCTGTAAACGAATCGGCGTCCTCCAATTTGTGCGAATCAATGAAATACTGAGTGAAGAATGACTTCCTTCTTGAGAAAGAAAGCTTTTTACAATTATTTAAATTTAGTTTCAGAAGATCCGACTGAGTGGCCGAGTCTCGACTATCAAGTCTCAATGGCCGTGGGTTCAAATCTTAAGTGCGGTAGAGTTTTTAATAAAGCCGAAAGCCTTAGATGCTAGTGCTTTAAGACTTTAGTCTTAGAATTTATTTTCTGGCTAAATTTACAATTATAATAATAATAACAATAATAGTTTCAGAAGATTCAAAGAGCACCATGCAACCAAATTATTCAAGTCACTTTGAGGCTGATGTGAATGCGGTTTAACAGAGAAGGAAGAAATTTATTTCACATCAACAGCATACATTAAGATCTGGCTGGAATTAATCATCGATGCGAGATCATTAATATATAAACTAAATGAAATGGGACCTAAGCGGCTGCCTTGAGGTACGCCAGACGTCAGGGGGAATTCATACGAGGTGATGAAGTTAAACAAAACCCTGAATGATCTACTGTGCAGATAGGAGCTCATCCATTTTACTAGATAGAAAAGGAAGCCAAAGGCTTTGAGTTAGTAAGTTGAGTTGAGTAAGTTATGGTTAACCAAATCAAATGCTTTGCTTAACTTGGTATATATTACATCAGTGCGAGAGCCACTAGAAAAAGCCTTGAAAACATGACAAGTAAACTTTAACCAATTGGTGACCGTAGATCTTCCTTTGCGAAAGCCATGCTGGTGTGGAGAAATATGCGAATTAATGGCAGAGTCCAAATGCTGAGTCATAATTCGCTCGAATAGCTTAAGCAAGACACTCAACTTGACTATGGCCCTGTAGTTCTCAACGCGTTATCTACTTCCACTATTGTGAAGAGGAATAAGGAAAGTACTCTTTCAACACAAAGGGAAAACACCTAAACTCAAGGACTGGTTAAAAAACTTTGAGGTAACGCCACATAACTCGATAGCGCAAGATGTAAGTACACATGATGGAATTTCATCAGGTCCAGGCGCACAACTATCTTTAAGAGAGCTCAACTCTTCAAAGACTTCATTTTCAGAAATAACGAAATTAGCAATTGAAAACAAATTACTTATCGGATAAAACGGAATTAGCAGTTGAAAACTTTTGTC
This sequence comes from Glossina fuscipes, assembly GCF_014805625.2. Taxonomy (NCBI): domain Eukaryota; kingdom Metazoa; phylum Arthropoda; class Insecta; order Diptera; family Glossinidae; genus Glossina; species Glossina fuscipes. Next base: position 1,388,009 of record NW_023998630.1, on the reverse strand, counting down.
GGAAATATTCAGCAAAAAGATTTGAGGTTTCAGCATCATCCGAGGACTCAGAGCCATTGAAAGAAACATATGAGGGATTTGTGGAGATTTTTCTTTTGGAATTAACGAACTTAAAGAAGAGGAAGGATTTAACAAACTGCAGGTATCTGCAATAATATTGAGTGTGTTTATTGTTACAATGCATATTGTAAACTGTCGTGAATAGCAGACAACAGTCAGGCATTAAATTAGTTAATTAAAAAGCGTTTGCACAAACAAAAAAACAAACAAATCTCTTATGTATGAATAAGAAAAAGAAAGATGAGTGATTAAGTAAGATAATTCTCCGCTCTACGGAGTATGGAAAGGTGCGTGTATGGGTGGAAACAGGGGGACTGGGGACGGTTACCGACGGACTAAAAACGGACCAACGAACAGCGGAGAACAGACCTTACAGACTGACTTACTTAGGAAATTCTACTATATCCGATTTTATTATAAACATTATAAAATCACAAAAAAAAAAAAAATTAATATAGTTTCATGTTATACCATGTTTAATCAAGTTTAATGATGTTTAATCAGGTTTAATATGGTTTTGATGCGAAAGTCCGCTTAATTTTGAAATGTTTAATGATGTTTAATCAAGTTTAATCAAGTTTAATGATGTTTAATAAGATTTTATATGGTTTTGATGTGAAAATCTGCTTAATTATGCAGATCGGAACACTTTCTCGACCAACATTTTTTTCATATCACACAGGTGAACTTTCAAATTTTCCTCTTTTGATAATTCTCGCTCGGATAGTAGCGTTATGTAGAGAGACAGTTATGAGTAGTGGTTCTTTATAACGGTAGGCCGTTATTATTGGGATAAAGCAGTGATCAAAGCAGACCGACGAAACCCCGAAATTTCGAAAATTGCAAACCTTTTTCTGTATAGCGACTTCTTTATAAGAAGGCCTTATGCGTCAAAAGGTCAAATGACCGTGGGAGTGGTCCGATCGAATCCATTTTCAATAACGTTCGTTCCTGCGTTCAAGCACCTTAATGTACCAAACTTTGTCAAAATTGTACGTTAAATACGTTATATTGCTGCATGTAGATTTATACGGAAGTTCCTCGCTTCCAAAGCGGCTCTTCATTACGGCCTAGGAAAAACTGGTATGAATGGCGGTATGAAGTATACTGCCGGCTTTGCGTTTAGCCATAACTTCAAAGGTGCTGATGTCAAGAGGTTACCAATTGCTAGGCTGGAACGACCGTACTGACAATCACGCTGTTGCACAAAGCACGTTATCAACTGTTGTATCAGAGATGTTACAAGAGTTGGAAAAAATACTTTGTACGTAATTAGTAAAAATTTTTGTTTTACAATAAACGGCCATAATCATATTCACTTGACTTAACCTTGATTGAATGTGTTCATGACATTACGTTTTTCAAAGCCAGCGGAAAATAAAGCAGTTTTCTTGATTGGAGAAGAAAAACACAGTCTAAACAGAATGGTAGTAATTTGAATATTAGCAACTTCTTTTTATTTACATAGAAGTAAAATTTCTTTCTAGATTTGAGACCATGAAATGAAAATAATGGCAGTCAACTTCAAATTTCCCGCGTCGTCGCACGATTCGTATGTGTAGACACACCAGTGAAAGAGCTTACACGAAAAATTATTGTAGTGGGCACGATAGCAATGCGTGGCTGTACGGTACGAGCTAAAAAAAAATTAAAGAACCAAAAAGACTGCATTTTTTCAGGTGACATGGGATGTTCCGCGATCCTCTGAAAAAAATATGAGAAAATCTATTGAAAGAAAAGAAAATTGTGGAAAGATGCATTGGTGTCTATAAATATTAGTACTGCAGTACACATGTTCCAAAAATCGAACTATAATTTTTGAACGTTACTTTAGGTCGCTGTTCTGTCGGAAGAGCGAAAGTGCTGTTACGTTCCGAAGAACCTGGGAAGAATTGCATACGTTTGTACAGCGCTGCACAAAAATTGCGTCCTACAAATTGGAAGGAAATTATTTAAATACTCCGACGCTGGTGACCAATAATGATAACAGTGTTGATATTTATGTGGAGGCACCCCCGATCCAATCAGGCCAAGCCATGCTTTATCTATCTGAGTTAATTTTATATATATATGATATATTATATATATGATATGATATGATATATTATATATATATTATATTTATGACCTATTAATCTTTATTACAGCTAATAGAATTGTACAAGTTTCACTTTTATATTTAAGATGCGTTTACAATTATTTGAAATCTTGCAAATTTCCTCGCCATTCGAATAAAATATACTCGGACAGCAATATTTATCTTACGGCACGTTTGGAAACTTGGATAAAATTATTGCCGAAGTTCTGAAAAACGGAAAAATGTGGTCAATCCAAGATTAACTGGCACCAAGTGCATCATTTTTGTGATAAAGTTGGAACATTAGATAAAATTTTCAATATAAAAACTGCTCGGTCCGCGCAAACCACTGCTCAGTCTGCGATAAGGCTGGCAGACGTTTGTTCTTATAAATTCAGGCAGACAATTGATATATATCCTGAACAGAAGAGGACATCTATGGAGTCTTGAGGCACCCCAGAGATTACCGGACGAATACCCGAAACACTACCATTAGCGTTAACGAACTGAGATCTTCCGGTTAAGTATGAATAAATAAGCTCACAAGCCGATTTCTAAAATCAAAAAGACCTCGCCATCTTCTTGATAAGTTCCCTGTGGCTAACGGACTTAAAATCTTTTGATAAGTCCAAAGCTACTAGAGACGTCATGAGGCCACATTTTATATATTGTCTGATGATATCCGTTACGCTTAGTAATAAGCCGATGGTGCTGCGTCCAGCACCGAGGGTGTGTCGAAGAAAGCACATTGAGCTAGTGAAAGGAGACTTAGAACAGCGGGGAGAATCTGGTCCTTGAGGATATGTTCAAAAATTTTAGGCACAGCCGGTAGAATAGAAATAGATCTTAAATCGTCCAATGTAAGGATGTTTTTTATCTTGAAGATAGGCGGAAATGTTGACTGGTTAATATGAACAATTAAGAGTCGAGCAGCGTAAGGAAAAATCAACTTAATAAAAAGAGGTGAATTCCATCATCTCCAGTGGATTTCGATTTAATTTTTTGACAGGCTACTAATAACCTCTGACCGGATAGGCAAGGGAATGAGAAACATCCATAAGAGGTTACAGATGTCCACAGATAAGAATTATCAGACATATCAAGGCAATACTGCACCTACAAAATGATCATTGAAGTCATTGCCATTAAGACTATACAGAGAGTCATTCATCTTGTGATATCCATAGTTCTTCAAAACTTCCAACTGTCTTCGGATTGCGGACAAGTAACAAATTATGGATATCAATACGTGTTAACAAATTGACCTGGTAAAACTTATGGCTTCAAGGCTTTTGATATATGCACTACAGGCATCAGAACATAAAGAACTTGTAATGTTCCAATTTTTGTGAACGTGGACGGTGTAGACGTGTGCAGCTGTATGGTATAGTTTGGAAAAAAAACGTTTAACTGGCCCCACGTTGGGCGCCATTTGTAACGCAATTTTTTTTTGTAGCGCAACCTAGCTCTTGATCGGTAGCGCAGCTGCACCCGGCCCAAACCAAAACCAAAATAACTGGTAAAAAGAAATAAAAAAAATAAAAGAAAAGGTTCTCTACACCCATTATACAACTATGTCGCCTGTCCGGTACGTCATCCGTGGGTCTTTTCTTCGTCCGTCTGTATCCGTCTAATGTCCCCCTACCTTTCCTCACGCGCTCACCCTCAACGCATTCCAGCTAATGCGGTAGCGCGCTCACTTTAGCCGCTCATCGCAGTTCATATGTAAACAGAAACCAACAAAGAAAAGAGGGGTAAATACTTGCGCTATTCAGTAGCAACCCCGGCCCTAACCCCATTTTGTCCAAACGAAGAGACGTGCGCTTCCTTACCCGCCCTCCAGAAAGCGCCTTCTTCAGTGGTAGCAACGGTACATGGTGTGGTTTTATCAAATATTTTTAAAACACCCTCCAGCTTTTCTTTTACAACTATTCTTTGGTTAAACCGAGTTTTTACACGTTTGCTCGAGAATCAATTCATTAGCAATTCGTTTCAAACGTTGTGAATGTTCCTAGTTTTTCCCCTTGAGTAAGTTAGCTTCTTTGGAATGTTTCACTTCTTCATATCTTGATTCATTTCGTGGGCAATTTCACTGATAGCTTTGTTTTCCGCTTTACATACGTGCTTCTAGCAAACCGTCATGATAAAACTGAAAGTTTTTATTCTCACTGTTTGTTGGTTTATTACAAATTTTGACAATTTTACAAAGCAACTTTTGCACATGCCTCAACATTAGGTGCTTAAAAACTCTTTCATTCCTCTAGTAGAACAAAATTTATTATTTGTGTTTTCTTTAGTTTCGTTTCTGATTTGTTTTTTTCTCGTTAATGATATAAAGGCATTTATATGTGTTAAAAAAAAAATGGATCACTTAATGCTGTTAGTTGCAACTAAGGATATGGGTATTTAATTTATTTATATACCTATATAAATATATATGTTATTTATTTCTTTCAACAAGTACATAAGTAGTTTATTTAATGACTGAATAATGGAGAAAAGGTCAATGCAATTATATTCACATATACACTTACAAAGTAAGAAAGTAAGAAAGAAACGTACAGCAGTAGCAAAACTTTGAAATTTTCTTCTCTTAAAAGCTTTATTTTCTCCTTTTTCTTTTTTTTCTCTTATGCTTATCTCTTTCTTTGTAGTTTGTAATACCACCAATTCCGTATACCTTTTTTCTTTTTTTTCTTTTCTTTTTTCTTACGCTTTTCACCTGAGTTGTTTAAAACATTTTTTCCCCTTTTTTTCCTTGAAAACTTTGCTTTAATATTTTATTTCAAAATTTTCTCAGCTCTTATCTCGCTCAATGCCTCATATTGAAAGTAGATCAAACTGCTCATGTATGTGTTGTATCAAAACATTTTTGCGCGTATGTGCGCTTATGACACAACACTTCTTAGGTGCCACTAACTTTGTTTTTGTTATGTGTTTAATGAATTTTCTTTGACAATTGGAGCAATGGGTGAAACATCTAACGCATTGGACTAATAGCTAATTAAATTATTTTAAGTATTGGAAGCGTTTTTACCAATGACATTTAAGAGTAGGTGATTGCAACTGCACGCCTGTTGAAATGAACTCCAACCAATGAAACAGAGTTTCATTGCCTGCGAAGGCTTCCAAATGCACTATGAAAGGATATATTTTTAAATTTCCATGTTTGTGCGTTTAAATCAGTACAAACTTACTTTCAGTATTCTCAACGAGCGTAACCATTGCTTTTTCTTGCGTGGAAATGAGACCAGCATTAAAGATATCGGTATGTGCTGTAATTAGCGAATAAAAACTTGGAGAGCCGTAGTGAGATATAGTGTGAATGTCGCAGTCGAGAGCGCTTTTGGTTTCCAGCACTGCCATGGGTGATCTGTTTTCCAAAAAATACGCTATACTCATTAAGAACTTAGTAAAATTCGCTAGGCAAGTATTCATTAATTAAGTATTATTTATTTTTGAATTATTATTTATTTTGAATAGTATTCATTATTTTTGAATTTTAACAGTAAATAACAAATTTAACTTTACATTTCGAAGGATACATCATGAGAATTGTTACTTTAATCGCATGCTTCAGGGCACGCAATTTTGTTTCAGTTAAGTCCTCTTTATGTTTCTCATTAAAATTAGAGATTAAATTAAAATTTAAAGGTTAGTGGAGTTTTCTCTACTTCAAAAGTTTCGGCCTTCTGTTCACATTTTTCTCCCTCTCAAGAGGATATATATTTGCAAGCTTGGTAGCATTGGTTACGAAAACTTCTATCTCTACCATGGCATATATTCCAAAAGCTTTCCCCCCTTATAATCAACTAGAAATTTTTAAACGTTGTTCATTTGCTTTTTATTTGCTTATTTGTTAAAGTATTTACCTCAACGTAAGGCATCAACTATCCGGCTTATTTATTTATTCTTAGCACCCAAAGCAAGCGATTGTATTTGATAACCGAATTTTTTTATTAATTTTTAAAACTTCATATAATTTTACGCATGTATTAGGGGAACCGGTCATGTCGCGAACAAGTTTTTCGCATTGCTTCGCATTGCTTCGCAAAGACACAGCTGTTTAGTTTTAAGTATATACTTCTATTCAATTTCAGTTCTTAAGTTAAATATATGTACGTTCATTCAATTTTGTATCTTTCATTTACACATTCACATATCAACATGACCAAGTTCAATTGTTTATGCACTTGCATTTGCACAATCGCGTTTCTGTGTTTGTCCGTTTCATACAACTGACCACAAACAACAATATCGTTTGTTACGTAATCCAGACCTTGAAGTGTGTCATCGATCGTTTACATCAATTTGCTTATATTGCATTTTTGTGGCACACTTCAACCGGTTCATATTGCCGGAAATAAATAAACGCAAAATGCAAGTGCATCATTTTTATGACTTTATTTTTAGCAACATAATTCTTAATTAGTTTATAAGAATTGTAATTTATAAGCCATAACTTTATCAATAAATTTGTCTTTGCACTACTACATTGACCGGTATTTTGTTTAGTGGTTTCTTCCAGTTACAAGTGCTGGAAGAACCAAATATAATAAGTTGGTACGGCTTGACGCAACGTCTTGTCGAATTATATCAACCAATTAGGCACTGAACATTCAAACAAGAAAATACTTTCATAACATTTTTTAACATTTTTTGGTGACTCCGACGTGATTGGCACGTCTTCGTGATACTGAGGTATTGCGTTCACGTCACCGCATTCGAGCTTAACATTTTTTGGTGACCCCCCCGACGTGATTGGCACGTCTTGTCTACTGAGATCACACATACATCTTGCTACAGAAGTAGTGTGATTTGAACACACAACATCAACACGATCAAGCTGGTAAAGAAGTGGACGGACTTGATGCCTGATTCCAAGAATAGGCAAATAAGACCAAATACATTCAACAAGTGGTTGAAGTGTCAAGTGGACACATTCACAAGATGACGTCGATACAAGAACTAATCAACCTACAAACTACCACCGGTGAAACAATCCAACGTGTAGTACGCAACGATCTAGCTGATAGAAAAGGCAGAGCATCCTACTATCATGAGAGACATCGTATGCTCTCTGACCTATGGAATGCATTCGAAACAACCGCCATCTCAAAGGTCGATACAGAAGCTGCCAATCATGAGGCACTAAATGATGTCATTGAACGCTTATGGCGAATGGATGACGATGGACTATGTGACAAGAGTCTATCACAAGATGAACAACAATGCGAGGCACATTTAATTCAAAATGTGCAAACTAACAACGACAATCGGTTCATGGTAAAACTACCTTTTCGTGAAGACTCATCCGCATTGGGAGAATCAAAAGAAATGGCTCATAGAAGATTCATCGCGCTTGAACGACGGCTACTTAAAGATTCATCCACTAGAACACAATACATTAAGTTCATGGAAGAATACGAACAGATGGGACACATGACGGAAACAAATATTAATTCCGTATTGACACCCAATTATTTCATTCCACATCATTGTGTGCTAAAACCGGATAGCACAACTACAAAGTTGCGACCAGTTTTTGACGCTTCAGCCAAAACCTCAACTGGCTACTCGCTCAACGATCTAATGTACACTGGACCAACAGTTCAAAGCGAACTGTTTTCAATACTGGTTCGGTTCCGATTGCCAAGATTCGTTTTCACTACAGACATCGAGAAGATGTATCGACAAATAATGGTGCATCCAGATGACAGAAGATATCAGATCATTCTTTGGAGAACGGATCCATCAGTACCCATCAAATATTATCAGCTAAACACAGTTACTTATGGCACACGAGCTGCCCCATACTTAGCCACGAGATGCCTTCAGAAGGTCGCCCACGAAAATGAAATCAGTTTTCCGTTAGGCGCCCAGATACTAAAGGACAATTTTTATGTGGACGACGGGCTTGCAGGATCAAACAGTCTGACAACTGCGATAGAATCACAATGACAACTGATCCAAACCTTAGCAAAACACGGATTCAATTGCCGCAAATGGAGCGCTAATCACTCACAGCTATTGCAAAAACTTCCCACAAGATCACCGTGAAGTTAACCTTGACTTCAGCAGTGATGATAGGGAATCAATTAAAACCCTTGGCCTCATCTGGCTACCAAAGATTGACCTCCTTTGCATTAAGGCAAAGGTGGAACCAATAAACTACGCCACCAAACGCTCTGTAAGCTCTGATTTGGCAAGATTATTTGATCCACTTGGACTGTTAGCTCCTCTTGTAGTAAAAGTGAAAATATTTATCCAACACCTATGGCAACTGAAACTAACTTGGGATGAGCAATTACCAGAAGAATTGAACCCAACATGGACCAACTTCCGTGAAAGTTTGGTCACGCTAAACAATCTACAAATCCCCCGACATATCTTCAAGGGTAAGCTTCCAACAACAATTCAGTTGCACGTTTTTTCAGATGCCTCCGAAAAGGCGTTTGGAGCTGCAGCATACATACGAGCCGTATTCCAAGAGGGCACCATAATGACACGCTTGCTATGTGCAAAATCTCGAGTTGCACCTCTCAGAAAACAAACCCTTACAAGATTAGCGCAGCGCTCGTGGCTGCACAACTCGCATACCGGTTGCGTAAGGATATGCAATTCAGCGATCTACCAGTGCATCTGTGGACTGACTCCGAAATCGTGCTGTCTTGGATAAATTCGCAATCTTCATCCTTTCAAACATTTGTTGGCAACAGGATCTCTCAGATTCAATCATTAACCCAAAGATAACCCAGCAGACTATCTCTCACGGGGATTACCAGCAAGGGCCCTAGCAGAAAGCCAAATGTGGTTTCTTGGGCCATTATTTCTACACGGCAGCGAAGAATGTTGGCCAACACCATTCCTGCCACAATTCCAAGTTCCTACCGACTTTGAACGCAAGAAGGACTCCATTATGATACTAACAACTACATGCAGCTATGAATTTATTTACAGTATCGATCACAAGGGTTCCTTCAGCAAGTTGCAGCGAATCATTTCCTATGTACTTCGTTTCATCCGACTATCATCACCTAGATCCTCCTCAAAACCGGATCTCGGAGCACTCACTACCAAGGAACTTGAAGCTGGACTTGTGATCATAATTCGCGCAATTCAGAATCATGACTTTCAAAATGAGATCAAACAATTGAAGAACCATCAAGAGATTGCAAAACAAAGTCCAATCGCCACACTTTCTCCGTTTCTTGATGACAACGGAATCATTCGAGGACGGTTACAGGAATCCACTCTACCAGATGACACAAAACACCCAATGCTTCTCCCATACAATGACGCATTGGTTAAGCTTCCCTTCAAGCTGGTTCACGACGACAACAAGCACTGCAGCCCACAAGCAGTGCTGGGAATATTCAGACAACGGTTCTGGCCTATAAAAGGAAAAATAACAGCCAGAGCAATAGTACAGAAATGTGTATAATGTAATAGGGCACGTCCTAAATTATGTCAACAAATAATGGGCAATCTCCCTCATGCACGAGTAACACCGGCAAGGCCATTCATAAATGCTGGTGTCGATTATTTTGGACCATTGTGGATCCATTATAAGATAAGAGGAAAGAAACCCACAAAGGCGTATGCAGCAGTTTTTTGCTGTTTCGCTACAAAGGCGGTTCACTTTGAACTAGTAAGTGACCTTTCAACAGAGGCCTTCATAGGAGCCTTCAAACGGTTTATTAGTCGAAGAGGACGCTGTCAAAACATTTATAGTGACAATGCAATGAACTTTGTTGGCACCAGCAACAAGCTATCAGAACTCTCCAGCTCGATCTTTTCCGAAAATGGAAAACAACTCGTCACTTCAACCTGCAGTTCAAAGGGAATACAGTTCCACTTCATTCCGCCCAAAGCGCCCCATTTTAGAGGCCTATGGGAGGCAGCTGTCAAGTCAGCAAGACAACTTCTAATCCGCAGTGTAGGCTCAGCCTCATTAACGTACGAAGAATTAGAGACTGTAGTCATTGAAATAGAAGCAATCTTAAATTCACGTCCTTTAACACCCATGACCAACGATCCATCCGACATCTCTTTCCTAACTCCTGGACATCTATTAATTGGTGAAGACCCCACAGCTCAAGTTGACACTGAAGCCAGCTCCAAGAAGCTATCACTCTTGTCAAGATGGGAACTTGTCTCTCAAGTTAAACACGAATTCTGGAAGAGATGGTCCAATGAATATCTTCACGAATTACAACAAAGACACAAATGGAAGAAATCATCTCCCAACATCAAGCCAGGAGACATGATAATTATCAAAAAAGATAATACTCCCAGCATGAAATAGCCATTGGGACGGGTTGTAAATGTATATCCAGGAAATGATGGATCTATTCGAGTTGACGATGTAAAAACTTCATCGGGAATTTTTAAACGACCAGTACATCGTCTCGCTTTGCTTTTCATTGATGATAACAACACAGATGCACAAGTCTGTGCAGAAGACACCACAGAACAAAATATTGCACCAGAAGCTAAAAGAATAAAATTGTCTTCAACCAATCTTTTGGTCACACTGTTAGCAAGGTTGCTAATACTCCCCATGGTATTTGCAACCCGAACAACCAATAAGAAATTGGATCTAAACTTGGAATCCATTTCGAAGAAATAGGCTCCACTACCATATCCTCAAGTCAATGGAATATAATTGTGTATTACGACCCCTCAAGCTACTGGAGTGATATGGCGTTCTTAATCAACAGAACAAATCATCAACGAAACGTCTGCAAGAAAATGAAATCAAATGTCTCATGTTTACACACCATAGAATATTTTCAACACATGCAAACTGATTTGGACCTCGACAACAGACTACTGCACAGATCGCGAAAGAAAAGAGGCGCAGTAGACTTCATTGGAAACATCGCACACTCATTATTCGGCGTACTTAATTCCGAGTATGCCGAAAAATGGCAACAACAATCACTAAGTTACAAGAAAGTGATTCATTCACGCTGAAACTATTAAGGGATCAAACATCAGTCGTCAACTCAACAGCAAACCTTATTAAACAAGGATTGGTCTCCGCGAAGTCAAACTTCTATGATCTACAACTTGAAATCAACAAAAAACCTACAAGGGCGAACAGGCACTTCATGACGACCTATATCAAGTCAAACTGATCCAACTTTTCAATTTGGGCATTATGCAGTTAACGCTCATAGCTAATAGATTGCAAAGAATAAAAACATGTATCTTGGATGCGCTGATCGATACCCAATCAACCCATTATTATTAACGCCAGCACAAGTCGAAACCGAGATCAGGCAGATCAAGGGTCATTTGCCTCAATCACTGGAGTTACCTGCATCGGAGGACGATCTCTTAGAACTCTATAGATTAATAAAGATCAAAGGTGGACTTATTCGCAGTCACGCGTTATTCAATATAACGTTGCCATTAATCAATCACGATAAATTCAAAATTTATAAATTAACGCCGGTTCCCAACTACGTAAATAACACCATGGTAGCCATTCAGCTTTGCAGCTCTCTGCTGGCTATATATATCAATAGAAGGCGCTATTTTTTGGTTTCAGCCTCTCAACTCGAATCTTGCGACATCGTAACACAAGACTCGTTCATATGTCGTAATGTTCAATTCCAGTACAACTTGACCGCTGGGAAATGTAAATGTGAAATTAATCTATTCAACAGTTTCACTTTGCAAAATTGCCCGCTGACAAGGCTCACAAATATGACAAGGATGACTCTAGCACACAACAACCAATGGATCTATGCATCATCATCACTCACGCAAGAAACGGCTGTATGTGACAAAGATATAAACTCTCTCAATTTGAAGGGGTCCGGTTTATTAACCATTGAGCCGGAATGCATTCTCCAGCACGACTCCGTCCACATCACAGGCCATAAATCAATAACAGCAACATTGATATCAGCATATACAAGCCTTGGAGAATTCTCAGAACTGTCACAACAAAACTTCATCAATGACAGTTCCACCGTCATCTTCAACTACTCAGCGCTATCCAACCACTATGCTACTCAGTTAACTGAGCTAGCAACAATTCAACACAAGCTGGAAGTAATGCAAGCAACGAAACTTCAGCATCATGGCTTGAATCATCACTCCAAGGTGGCATACTCAGCACTAGCCATCAGCGCAGCCGCAATCATCACCATATCCTGCAGTAAAGCATTTCTTAAGAAGGCGGTAATTGCACACATTACCGCAACGTTTTGTCGAATTATATCAACCAATTAGGCACTGAACATTCAAACAAGAAAATACATTCATAATATTTTTTAACAACAGCTTTAAAAACGTCCACAATGAAACAACTCGTACAACATATGGTTGAAATGGAGCAGCCTTGGGTAAGCTTTAAATGAAACAACGTTTACAACGAATGTAAAAAACTTCCTCCAATCTTCATAACATACAGACATTTTCCTGTAGAATTCACTTCAACTGTGCCTATCTAGCATAGGACATATAGGGTAAAAAATTTAAACGATGTCAGTGTGTTTATGTGTTAAATTCGGAAATACGACTTCAAAACTTTGTTCGGAAGCCTAAACCGAGAAAGTGACATACTTTCTCTTGTATTTTTCTTAGAAAATTTGTGAAAGTCAACAGAATCAAAACGGAATCAATACAACAGGAATCGTTGTAAAGCATTCTCAAATTAACAGAGTTGTTCCAGCACAATAGCTTGCTTCCTGGCACGATTTTCCACACCACCTTTGAAGTACCGTGGTGGGCGCGATGCCAAACGTTTTAAATGGTTGGCTCCCCTGTAGGCCTACACCATTATAAATTTACTTTAAAATTATAATATTTACAATAAAAATAATAAACAAATAAAATACATAATACATAAATAGATAAAAATCTAAGAAACAAATAAATATAAACACGATCACTGCTGTGCGGCTGTTGTTTCTTAAC
>NW_023998630.1:1348871-1374537 GCF_014805625.2 Glossina fuscipes | reverse complement strand
CAATTTATTTACCTTTGCTTTGCTGCATTTCGAGCATGATTTCTCCTTTTTCTTCTATGTTTTGTTGGACCTTATCAATATAAAATAAAAGAAAGAAAGAACGTAAATAAGTAATACATGTTCAATTTCCTCACGACCTCCCGGAGTGTCTCCACGTCCGGCACCACGCTGGCAGCTTCCGGTTCTACCTACTGGTCTTAATATTTCGCTAGCCACCGCTTCAACTCCTCTTTTTCCGCTTTAACCCTCTCCAACTGCTTCATAATGCTAGCGGCGGTGGCAGGGCTCTGGTGACATTTTCGTCCATAAAACATCTGGGCTTATAGGATATTTACTTACTACATCTAGCCAACCTACACACTAGTCAGATTTTCTGTCATTTGTATACCTTCCATTTGTGCCACCTCTTCCTCTCTTTCTTCCCCTGCTACCCTATCTTCTATTTGTGCTACCTCTTGTTCTCTTTCATCGAAACCGAAAAAACTTACCTCGGGCTTGCTGTTAATCTCAATACGTAAGTTTTTGTCATCTCTCTGTTGTAATTGTGAAATTTCACAGAAAGCCGTTGGCTGTTGTTTTCCAAAATTCTTTACATGGTTTATAAAAAGAGTACCATCTATGGAGAATGGAGAGAACACAGAGTTGCTTTCAATATATCTGAAAAATGGTGGAAAAAAACTCTCACAACATTTTGCATGAATTTTGATTGGGTTAATTTCCACAGCATGGTAGCATACAACAGAAACAAAATGTACCTCCTTTTTATTTCGGTATTTATTTCAAGAAATGAAAAAAAAAAAAATATATAAAGTTTTCTTATTTACCTATACTTGATCGAAAATTCGCTTCTTATGGAGACTGGGTCTGATCTTATAACTACTGACAGGGAGAAATGGATACACTCCTTGCCAATTACGGTAATTTGTTAGAGTTAAGATTTTGTATGTGGAATATTATAAGCTCCCTTGTGATTCGGCTTTTGAAGGTTTCACCAACAGATCCGCTACCCATTCGCACTACATTAGCAATACTCAGTTATGCGTACGTTTGCTTAAGCAACTATATGTATGCAATCATAAACACTTATGTGCGGTTGTGCATGCGTTAATTAACTGGTTTTTTAAGCAATGATATTTATTATTAGTTGAGGAGTTTGCTTTTTTTATGTTGATGATTGTGTGTGTGTGACATAATTGCTAAAAGAGCTATGCATCGAACGATTTGTTCAAAATTGTGGCAAATTTACCGATAAACCGTCAATTTCGTTATGTAATAGGCTAGCAGAGCTAAAAGTCGAGCCTCCATTTATATTATGTTCAGGGTCAGCGTTGTGTTTAGTGTTAATGTGTGTGGTTTCAGAGGGGTTCACGTTAGAACGAATAGGTGATTGTAACCCATTACGATTATGGTTAGCTTAAGTAAAAACGAAGTTGAAAATTGATTGTATAAATTCATAAATTCGTATATATACGGGTTATGGTATCAATGATGTTAGTCCACAATAACAATGCAATACTAAACAGGAAAATTGTGTAATAATTAAAACAAAACAGGTATGATAAAAGCAAAGTCCCTTAATTCAATTGGCTCTATGAAGCGAACTCACTTATTTAATTGGTAATAATAGGTAAACTCCGAATTGAAATTAATTTTTTGGCTATTATAACTTACATACAACACATAAATATATTGATATAAAAATTCTGCATTTAGGCTGACAGCACTCGGTTATCTTTGTTTGTTTTGCTGGCCGATCTTTCTGGCAGCAGCTGTTAGTGACTTTAAGTAATTTAATACTTTCAACGATGTCAAAACCGTTTTTATTAGTTGTTGAGGTTGATTTTTATCTCAGGTAATTCGCTTGTCTTGTGGTTGTAACAGCGCTTAGGCGTTCTCCACAGTTTATACTTATTTGGCAGGGACATAGTTGTTTTGGGTTCAGTGTGTTTAAATTGGCTATTCTTTGACTAAATTATCTATTGCTTATTGGTGATGTTGCTACGTCCTCCAATTTATCAGATTTGCTTTCGGTTTCTTTCATCTTCATCTTATTCGCATGAGCTGCCAAGTCGGTAACAAAAATCATCACCAAGTGATTGTTGGCATGTTTAAATCTGCGTTCGGCAGAGTATACGTCGGTCCTACCTATATTGAGTACTCAGTCGGCCACCCTTGTGTCAGAGTATACACAGACGAAAGCAAACTCAATCTTCTTGTTCCTGTCTGTTTAAAATGATGGCGGTCATTGTTTGACGTCGCAGAGGCTTTTACATAAGCGTTTCATTAAAAATTTTCTTTTTGCCTTTCTTTTTTTATCTCGACAGGATACTCCCAAATTAAAATAATTCTCATTTTAAAGTTTCCTCCAACAAAGTCCCTCCTTTTATATATTTTCGTCGATATGTAAACCCGGGCAGTTATGTTTTCTTAGTATAGTAGAGTATTGTAGCGGTTGTAATTATAGTGCAAATTTAAATTACCCCCTTCGATATCCATAACATATTTGCGGAACATTTATTTATTTATTTATTTATTTTAATTCTACTTATACTAGAAACTCAACTAAACAAATAACAGTCGAGTTCAATTGGCTCTTAATGCAAAACTTATATTAAATAACAATAAAATTGAGTATAAGCATAATAAAACAAATAAGAAGAAAAAAAAAGAGAAAAAGAAAAAAGAAAAAAAAGCATGTACACTATCAGCATAGAGCGACACTTACAACCAGTACAGGACCAAATTGCAAATGAACCCCTAAGCGATCGCAAACATGCATAAGCCTGGCAACCGATAATAATTAACAATAATTCATTTTCGAATCGTAACGACTTTTTAAGGTTAAAATCTAGTTTAAGTAGGACATAGGTAAATCGCGCGTATTAAGCAATGTTGCTTTAATGGACTTTAAAGAGATAAGAGATAACGAGAATAAGTGGTAGACATCATTTAGGTTCTTGCAAACGACTCTGACCGGATTAAACAGCTCATAATTAAATTTACACTAACCACGCTTAACCACGATAAAGTGCCTAGAGAAGTGGTTAGGGACATTAAAGCTTATTTCACCAAGTAATGAAGACGTGTCAATAGCACCATTTATTACTTTGATTACAAAGGAAACGCCAAGAACAAGCCTAGGTTTCTCAAGAGACGGTAGGGACAGCAGAAGCAACCTATTTTCATACGGAGGAAGAGAGGCAATTGTATCCCAACCCAAATTTCTAAGGGCAAACAGCAAGAATTGCTTTTGAACAGATTTAATTGAATCTACGTAGCGCCTATATGAAGGAGGCCACACAACAGAGGCATACTCAAGTATAGGTCTAACCAAACACATGTACAGCCTTTTCGTAATGTGAGATCATCAACAACCTTTCTATAAAACCAAGCGCGGACCTTGCTTTGCTTATCAAGAGCTCAATATGCAAGTTAAAACGTAACCTATGGTCAAATAGAACGCCTAAATCTGTGATCGAATCGACGTCCTCCAACTTATGCGAATCTATGAAATACTGGGTAATGAATGACTTTCTTCTTGAGAAAGAAAGCTTCTTACATTTACTCAGATTTAGTTTCAGAAGATTCAAAGAGCACCATGCAACAAAGGATGAAAACAGTTTCACATCATCAGCATACATTAAGATCTGGCTGGAATTAACCACCGATGGGAGATCGTTAATGTATAAACTAAATAAAATGGGACCTAAGTGACTTCCTTGAGGTACGCCAGACGTAAGGGGGAATTCATCTGAGGTGATGAAGTTAAACAAAACTCTGAAGGATCTATTGTGCAGATAAGAGCTCCATTTCACTAAGTAGAAAGGGAAGCCAGAGGCTTGGAGTTTAAAGATAAGTAAGTTATGGTTAACCATATCAAATGCTTTGTTTAAATCAGTGTAAATAACATCTGTGCGAGAGCCACTAGAAAAGCCTTGAAAACATGACAGGTAAACTCTAACAATATCCGCCTGGGTGGCCAAGTAGGCAAGAGTCTCGACTAGCAACTCAGTGGTCGTGAGTTCGAATCTCAAGTGCGGTAGAGTTTTTAATAAGGGCCGATAGCCTTAGATGCTAGTGCTTTTAAGAGTTTAGCCTTAGAATTTATTTAACTGGCGAAATTAATAATAATAATAATAATAATGATAATAAACTCTAACAAGTTGGTGACTGCATATCGCCCTTTCCGAAAGTCGTGCTGGTGCGGACAAATATACGAATTAACGGCAAAAGCCAAATGCTGAGTCACAATATGTTTGAACAACTTGGGCAAGACACTCAACTAGTTATAGGATATGGGTAGTTTGCTGATAAATCGAAATTAGCAATCGAAAAGTTTCGTCGGAAATACTCAGCAAATAGATTTGAAATTTCAAAATCATCCGAGGAACCAGAGCCATTAAAAGAAACATGAGAGGGATATGTGGAAATTTTTCTTTTAGAGTTAACAAATTTAAAGAAGAATTTAGCAAACAGAGAGGATTTAATGAATTGAAGGTATCTGCAGTAATAATGATGGTTGAGGAAGTTAAATCTATGCCTCGCCACCGAGTAAGCGACATAGTCGAGCGCAGAGCCACTTTTCGAATATTTTTTGAATAGCGAGTTTTTTCTATTCTTGTGATATTTAATTGTCTTATTAAACCACGGGGGACACCTGCTTCGAGGTCGACAATGCTTGATCGGAACAGATGAAGCAATAGCTAGATTTAATGTATTGTAGAACGATGGCAATAAGCTTTCAATACTACCGGTTGAGAAACCAAGCGTCAGATGTGAAAGAGGATGTTTTAGTAATACAATATTGATTTTACGAAAATCATAATAATTATTTAAAAAAGTTTGATTTGGCACATTAAGGCATTTCAATAGACCATCGTTAATATGATGAAAGGAAGTGTATATTGATGGATGATAAGGATCTTCAGATAAACTAAAAGGTGGACAACGATTTACGTAAATCTCGGGAAAATTGGCAAAGCAGAGATCAAGCAGTCTACCATTACAATTAGGGGTACGATTATATTGACCCAAATTATGATCAAACAATTCACTAAAGAACACAACAGCCCTATCAGACGTTGAAGTAGGAACCAAACAGCCAGAATTATCAGTGCTACACCAAGTGACTTGAGGAAAATTGAAGTCACCCAATGCAACGACCAAATCGGTGGGTCTAGATCGCTTGGCCACTTCACAAATGAGGGCAGCGTGTGTCTTGTAAATGGAGATATCAGAGTTTGGGGGAATATAGGAGCAGGTTATAAATAGATGTTTATTAGGCATTTTCGCACGAATGGCGATAAATTCAACATCATGAGAAGTGGGAAATTCCATTAAATTGAACGGGGCTGACGCAGATATGGCAATTAATACACCATCACCAATGCGATTCACCCGATCATTTCTAAAGACTTGGAACGAATTATGAAAAAGTTCTGACGAATGAAGATCGGGTTTTGGCCAAGTTTCAGTGAAGGCCAAACAGAAAAATTCCGTGCTCACTGAATTTAGAAAACTAGAACGAATTTTTGAATTTAGGCCCCTAACATTTTGATAAATGAGGGTTATGGGCTTGAAGAAACATTTAGTTTTTTGAAGGCGACAAGACTATTGCTTTGGTATTACGGGGACGATCTCGAGGGATAAATTCCTTAATCAAGGATCCTACTGGCCACAGTGGTTTGTTTAACAACATATTACGGTTTTCAGTCGAAACTAGTATTTTAAAAGAGGATATTCCCCAAATTGAGAAGGAGCCATTTTAAAAATGCTAACGCGCTTTAAGTTGACTGATCGGACTTTCGCCGTCAGATAACTTTTTATGCTATCTATAATATAATTTACCGCGTATAATTTGTACTAAAGTTGACGCATTGCCAAGACTAAGTCATATGAGTAACAAAAAGCTTATTCCTACGGACGAAATATTTGAACTTTTAAATACGACGATACGTGGAATTGGAAAATTTAATAGCAAGTGTGGAAGTATAGGGAAATAACAATCCTAAGAAAATGCTACCTCGAACTGGCGGATGGAAACAATCAATCTGAGATTAATGGCTGAAGCAAGGACCACAAAGGTCAATACGTGTATTGACAGAGGCCTGTTCAACATTAGTCCTTCGCAAATACACGTCTGAATGAGTTCATACGTACCAAGAAACAATTTGTGCAAGCATGACAAAACCGAAAACAGAGACGTAGCATTATTTTTTTTCTTTACATTAAGTTCGTTCATCTGTCTACAACATACGTAAGAAAAACAGGTAGGAAAATTATATTAGGTCGTGGCCGAATCTCTTATACACATCACCGTTATCCTAAAAAAGACAAAAGAAATAAAAGAACAACATTTTCATGTTCTATAATATGAAGGGGGCGGGCGCACTTTTTATATTTTCAAAAAAGTTTTTGTCGCACGGACGTGTGGGCATTGTAGGCGTGTCCTTGGAAAAGTTTAAGTCGCTTCCAAACTTTTTTGCAAATTTGTAGGCGATATATTCATTTTGGCTAACAGGAAACTGTTTGTTACAAATACTACAGGATAGATGGATAGATGGACAAACGAATAGTCAGACGTGTTAAGGTGCATTCCAAACTTGAAGCTGCCCAAAAATTTATATACCTTGTGGGGGTTTTGAAGCTTGCTTCTGAGCCTTATGAAAGTGTTGAAAAAAAATTAAATTTTTACACGCTATGATGTTGGGTAAGTGTGGGAAATTTTAGCCATTTTTGTACAGATGGTACAGCGTTGCCTATGGAATGTGCGTTCAAATTTTTGCACATTTATCTGCTATAGCTTATGAGTAATGATCAGAAACCAATATTTTATTCCTATTAAAAAGCAGTGTTGCCCTTCAACCGATTTGATTCATTTGCATTACATACCTGTGCGGAAAATCTTGTAATGTTTCAAACAAATTTGAAGTCGATTTCGCGGCCAGAAAAATGTTTGCAACAGACGGACAGGCGAACATGCTTAAGTCGATTTAGAATTTGATGCTGATCAAGAATATATACATTTTGTAAGGTCTGTGATGCTTCCTCGTGGGCGTTGCAAGCGTTTTGACAAATGAATATACCCCTCATCCTTCGGTGATGGGCCTAAAAAGAGAAAGAAAGAGGGTATAGCCGTGGTTTTTGATATACACGTTCTCAAATGAATTTGTTTACTGCACTTCATATGTAATAGTTGAAAATAGTTGTATTTCCAATTGTCTTCCTTACGATTACAGTTGATGAAAATTTTTTCTATACAAAGTAATTAGTGAATTGAAAGTACTTTCGTACTAGTAAATAAGTTATTGTTTCAATGAACACAAGGATACTAACAAAAGTGAAATTACTTTTGCTTCGCTAAGACTTAGAAAGTTTAGTATATTATGACTAAGTTTAGTATATTATGCCAGCCGACGTTTGGAACCTTTCCCATATAACGACTCAAATGAGAAGTATCTTTTTACAAATAAACAAGGTATAATGTTTGGTATTTCGTGTATGGGGTGTAGGGTATCCCTGATTGGCTATAATAAGTTTACTCGTTTTTTTTTAAATTTATGTTCTTGATATAATGTTAAAAATTATATTTTGTTTCCATGGAATAGCCCTTATGTGAAAGGGTGTTCAAAATGTAGGTTGGCGTCCTCTAAACATAGCAAATTCATTTTTTTTATCAAAAATCTTATGATTCTTTGCCTACTTTTGTCATAAAGCACCAACTTATATATGCCGCGAAAAAATTAATCCCTTTGGTCCAATTCGGCTGCACTTAATTCGCTTTCTATAGATATGGATCGTAAAAATGATTCGATCTAATTCGTTCTCAATAGCATTCGTGCTTCAGTCAAAGACTTCAATACCAAAATTTGTCAAAATACATGAAAAACTTGCGGCCTGTAACTTGAACTAAAAAATAAGTGAATAATTTCACTTAGAAATTAATTGCACCAAGTTAGAATAACGCTGAGCACAAGCTCTTCTCTTTGGACTTTGGTTATATGAAAAAATATTGTAGTTTTTAGAATTTCACTACGAAAGTCGCTGACGAATAGATTTCGGGATGCTAAATTTGTGAAAAATTTGGATAGATTGAAGTCATTATTTGAAATCCCTGCCGTATTACTGTTTTTGCGACAGCTTTATAAGATGGAAATGTATAATTTTCAATATTTCTTGGTAAAAATTTTTCTATAATAATAATTTGGCACGGAAATTAACCTTAGAATCTGGACCCCGTATTTTTTGGATCCCACCCTGTAGAAGAATTCTAGTGAAAAATGAGCCTTTACACCGTAATAGTTAAATTTTGTACCAAGAAGGCACATTGTCGCACAAGGATTACCATCACATATAAATCCTTGTATACAAAGAGGTTGTAATTTTTAATATTTTGCGATGAAGCTTTATCCATAACGGTTATTTGATATAAGGATTAACTGGAACAAATTTCATCGACATGGATGTATTTTTTGGACGCCACCGAGGATCGGTAACTTGGACTCTGTTATATGTATAAGGGCTTTTATTGACTGCATCCCCTATACACTAACAGTTTTATTCTAACAAAGTTTAATCTGTAACTTATAACAAAAACAGCTAAAAGCAATGAAATCTTCGGCAAGTAAATTAACTTTGCATTTCGTCAGTTGACGTTTTAAGCATCCTTCAGTATGGGGGCTCCTATGAAAAGCATGCCTTCATATATATATATATATATAATATATAATTATGAGTATATTATCCCGAAAATGAATGAACGATTGTGTGGGAGGATATGATGCGAGGTATCTAAAGATATACCTTGCCCGAATGTAGTGTTCTTATCGGGGTTGTTAGTCTCTATTTATAAGCAAATGACTATTGTTTTGTTTGTTGTATGTTGACTGTTGGCTCTTCTAAATATTTTGAAATTAACTCTGATGAGTTTTTGCATTTGTTAGAAGCGGAAGTCTTTTTCTCAAATTTTTGGCAACTACTGCAAAACGTACATGCATGTACGATGTATAACTTTCGCGGTCTTAAAAAAGCAAAGTTTTTCTTATTGGTAACAACTTCGGAGTGAAAAGGTGTTTAGAAATTGTTGTTTTCTGGTCTGTTCTAAAGTTGCATTTTTGAAAATTGTACAGCTAACAATAATTTCGAAGATGATCGCATTTATCATCACCAGGAGTTAGCGTCTGCATTTCAACTGTAATTGAATCGCTTGAAAACTTATGGCCTCGAAGAGCTGCGAATTGTTAACCAGAAGATGCATTTGTGTCATGGAAACGCGAAGGTATCTGAAGGAATTTACCAACCGATTGCTTCTTTATACGTTTGATGACCCAAGAGACACTTGCGGTACCCGTGAAATTAAGGTGAACGCGATTTATTGATGATCTGGCTGTAGCTTTTTCTAACCCTTTTGTCAAATCAGTTAAGGAAATCATTGGGCGTTGTGGAAATGGTAGAAAGCCGAATTAAAAGTGATCATATCTCAGTCAGCTCCATCGTCAACGAAGCGTAAGTTTTTAAGAACGGCATAATTCGTTAGAATGACATGATAATTTTCTATCTGTGTCACTCGTTTGCTTAAAAGTACGTTCGAATACTAATCGCCCCTCCAGTTGCTATTGCAATGGTAACAATATCTTCCAGCTGTTTGGTAAAACCGTCTTCGTGAATACCTGCCTAATTTAGTTACATAAGATGAGGACCAACATGGCAGTACAGTATTAGCAGTACATAAGATTGATTTAATAATTTATATTTTGAAGAAACAATTTCAGGCATATAATTTTATAAAATTTTCTGATTTAATTCAAAACTGCACGGTTTCAAAATGCATTTATTAAAAGTGTAGGCGATAAAAATTATTTTTTGGATATCGAATTATCGATTTAAAGCGAATAATTTCGTTTTCATTTCCACGATTTTATTATTTATACAAATATATAAGCAAAATATTTTCTCATACAATCACATTGAAAGTTTTGAAAAGAAGACAATTAAGTAAAAAGTCAACAACCCATACCATACGCTTTTATTAGAAATTTTGATCATTAAATGAAATGAAATAAGAAATTGTGAAGAGTAACTTGAAAATGTACTAAACTTATTTTGCCAAGTTATTAAATCTAAAGACGTGACCTAATCATACAATATGTATTAAAAGAGTGTGGAAAAAGCAAGAAAGAAGAGAAAATAAATATCAAGTAAAAAAATTATTAATATATTTTAGAATATTCTGTTTGAGTTTTACACCCTACACGCCACAACGGTTGCAGTCAATTTTTTTAATTATTTACAAAACAAAAAAAATAGATACTTTAAAAGAAAATGCGGGAGCACACATTTACTCTATCAACGCTAAAGCAAACAAAATCAGCCCGCCCAACCGGAAAAATTTTTTTGGACTATTGTCATCATTTAGGTCGAAGTCCGCTCAATTTATGCTCCTTCGGCTATTTAAAATAATCGTCTTTCAGTTTTCTTTACTATGAACGGTATCTTTACGAATGAACACAATAGTAAACCAGTCGAAAAATAGATGACAGTCAATAACCTATAGATCGACCCAAAGTGTGTATTTCTCAAGATTGCTTAAAAATTTTATGCTGAAATGGTCCCATCAAGCCGAATAAAGCCTAAAGTTGTTATATTTGGCCATGACCGCATCTTTTATATCCATCATCCTTATACTGAAAAAGACTAAAAAGTGAGAAAACTAAATTTTCATGCTGTGTAATATGGAGTAGGCATGACAGTTATTTTCCATTTTCAAAATAACAGTTCTTGTCGCATAAATGTGTGGGCTTTGTAGGCGTATCCTTGGACAAGTTTACGTGGCTTCCAAATTTTTTTGCAAATTTTCTAAGTGTTATCTTCATTTTCACTAACGGGAGAACGTTTACCACCAATACTACACAGTTGCGCAGACAGATACATGGGCAGACGACCAGACAGACATGTTTAGGTGCATACAAGATATGAAAATGGCCAAAAATTAAGTACTTTGTGAGGTTTTTGAAGCTTGTTTCTGCGCGTTATAAAGTTATTGAAAAACCAATTAAAGTTTGATAGACTATAATATAAGGTAGGCGTGGTCAATTATTCCCTTTTTAGGCACAAATGCTACAGGATCACCTACAGAATATGCGTATAAATTTTTGCGCGCTTAATTGCTATAATTTATGAGTAATGAGCAAAAAACAATTTTTCATTCCCTTTGAGGTATTCTCGAGGTGCTGTGGGCGTGCAGTTCGACCGATTTTGGCCATTTTCAATACCTACTTGCGTGCATTCCAAATTTGGAACATGTCATGAATTTATATACCTTGTAGGAGTTTTGAAGCTTGTTTCTGAGCCTTTATTTAAAAAAAAAAAAATTAAATTTTATTTACTGTGATTATGGGTAGGTGTGGGCAATTTTATCCATTTTTGTACAGATGCTATAGCGTTGCATGTAGAATATGCGGTCAAATTCTTTTTTTTTTATTTGCGTTAGTTTATGAGTAATGATCAGAAAACCAATTTTTCATTCCTTTTGACTAGCAGAGGTGTTCTCAGCTTACGCGGTGCTGTGGGGGTGCCCCTTGACCGATTCAGCCAATTTTCAATACCAACCTGCATGCAAGAACTTTTAATACCTTTGCCAAATTTCAAGTCGATAGTTTCCTTTTTGACGGCCAGTAGAATGTTTACAACAGACATTATACAGACGCACAAACACACAGATGCACAGGTGGACATTCTTAAATCGATTTAGTATTTTATGCTGATCAACAATATATATATATACATATTGTGAGGTTTCTGTTGCTTCCTTCCGGGCGCAGTAAACGTTTCGACAAAATGTATATATATGTTATCTCTAGGTGATGGGTATAAAAATTAGACTTTTTTGCCTTCTAAAGGCTTATTTTTCGTGTGGCACCTTGCACAAATTACAAAAGTAGGTTTGTTTGAAGAGTTAACTTAGTATATAAGAATTAATTTATACATATCCCTTTTAACGAATGGCGTAAGGCATAAAAGTGTTCACACTTACATCTTAAGTGAAGTTTTTCTGAGACATGAAAATTTTTTTGAAGTTAAAGTTTCCTATTATACTTCAACCACCACATGCCGTGATGGCGGTTATGGTGGTGTTCGTATACTAGTTAAGAAAGGCGACGTATCCCCTACAATTCTGCTGGTGATATTGTCATCATCAAAACCATAAATCTCAAACCGAATTTTTTCATAGCATCATGCTACTTTCCACCCAGTCTTGATGTGCAAACCTTTCGTGGTGGGGTTCAGAGATTATGTGACTTTCTTGATGGTGAACAAAACGTTATTCTAACTGGAGATTACAATGCTAGACATTGGTCCTACGGTGATCAAGTCTCTCAAGATAAGATCGTCGTAAATACCATCATCGCCAGCAGTTTCAACATCTTAAACAACGGTAATATCACCTTTGTTCTTGATCTTACCTTTTACCATTCAACTATTTTATCATTCAACTGGAACACGGCTAAAGTCTCTATCGGCAAAAGTCAGCATTCTCCCATTTTATTTCACAGTCGCAATAATCCCGATAAAAAGATAGAAAATTTCATTTCACGCAACTTCTTTATGGATCTTCTCTCCTTATCATCAATTCAAAGTGCTTTTCAGTCTGTGGTCAAATCTCTTCGCTTTTCCGCGAATACCAAGCTGCAAGGAAAAAAATGAGTAAATATGCCAATCCAGGCACTTTCATTGAATATATGAAAACAATGAAAGAATGGAAATCTGTAGTTAAAAAAGCGAAGAGGCCATGGCTCTATAGCCATTACAATTGAAGTGTTACGTGGTAATGGCAACTCGGGTTTTTTCTGGAATTGCGTCAATGGTAATCTACATTTCAGTCGAAAATTAAACGGTTGCGCTGTGTGGAATGACTATGACAATAACAAATACCTGGATTTGTTCACGAGCTATATTCCAAATGCCAATCCGATTACAATACCTTCAATTCCTTTTAGTAATATCAACAATACACCCTTTTCATTGTGTGAGTTAGTGTATGTTTAACATTCCAGAAACAGACTACCGCTGCAGGTTGTGATGGAGCCAAGTATAACGTGGTCAGAGCACTGTCTGGAGGCAACTTACGCATCCTCTTAATGACTGCTGGTCCCTTAACTTTATACCCTCAGATTTGCGATGTATCAAAATATAGCCTATTCCTAAGGCAGGTGAAGACTTAAATGATTTAAATAACTTCAGACCAATTTCGCTAATATCTGTATTTATAAAGATTATCAACCGCACGATTAAGGAGACACTAATGGAATTCTTGAAAACTGGAAACATTATACTAGCTTGTTCTTATGCGTTTCAAAAATGCAAATATACGAATAGGTGCGTTAATGAACTGTCTTTTCTCACACCTAGAAAACCTGATCAAATGCTTGTTGTGCTCTCACTGGACATCAGCAAAGCCTATAATTGTCAAATTGTTTAATTTTGGTAGAATTCTCTTAAACTTTTCAATTGCTCTTCAAACAGGTCAGTGGATATTACTTTTTTTTTTTTTTGGTAGCGGATACAGAAAAAGTTGAAGTGTGTAGTAGTGTTCCACAAGGTAGTTGTTTGAGCCCTTATACTCTTCAATCTATACACAGCTATTCTGCATAGTTTTCAAGATGAAAAAAAACTCACATTTTTCAACATACAAATGATTTCCTAATTCTGTCTGCAGATTCATCTTTTTCAACGGCTTTGAATAATTTCTCGATAAAAGCAGATTTTTTTTTCGATTCATGCCCCGATTTTAATTTATTTTTTACCCCCAGCAAAACAGACACCATTTATTTAGTCAAAGGTTCTAAATGCGAAATCAGGCTATTTATCAAAAGAAGAAATGGTGAAATTTCTTCGTTTTCTTGGTAGAATTTTAAATGACAGCCTAACTGTTCGTAGACATTATGAGAAAGCCTTCAAAGATTATCAATCCGAATGCAGTATCATCAAACTGATGGGTAACAATCAGCCAGGCTTATCTCCCAAAAAAGTTTTGACTGTGTACAAAACTTTAGTCAGGTCTTAGATTGAATTTGCACATTCTACATCTTGTAATTTCCTAAAATATATTGAGAAACGTATACCAACATTCAAAAATCGAAATGTTGGACGGAACTGACCCCTTCCTCCTCCTCAACATACTCTCAATATCATTTCTGGTAAGCGATCCATTTCCGAAAAAGCTCTTCCTTGTACTACCAAGGAGTTAATTAAAGTCAAAGTAATGAATGCTTTCTCTTTTTCAGTAGGTTATATCTTTGACAAGATAAATTCAATTCCTCTCTCATTTACCAACAACATTTTTGAATCGATCTCTAACTCAAAGCAAAATGTCAAATTCTCATCTATGAGGATCTTATGTCAAGAACAGCTTTTTCTTTAGTACAGCAACGGGTATGATATATATGCCACTGACGGTTCCGTAGGACATAATGTATCTAACTTCTCTGGTGAAGCATCTATCTAAAATAGTACATAGAGTCAAAGACGCGGAGGAACTTTTCTCGACATTTATTGAGCTCCTTTCCATCAGAGATGCCTTTAAGGTGGTAATGCTGATGGTATCAAAAGAATTCTTATTTTTTTGAATAGCAAGTCAGGTTTACTAAATAAAAGAAATGCAGAGAATCAATATATTATTGATATACACAGGATGTTACATGAATCTCAACTGGATGATTGTCACCTTGTTTGGGTACCTAGTCACTGCGGCTTTTTTTTAAATGAAAAGCCGACTTTCATGCAAGGAGGGCTCAAGTTGATGGGATAATTTTGTTCATCAAATACACTCCCAATGAAGCAATACGGGCGATTCGCAACCATATATTTCAACAACTAAATGATGAATTTAAAGGGGTTGCGCTTGCTAAATCCAATCGCCGTTTCTATAAAATAAATCCCACATTTCAATTTAAACCCTTTTCAGAGGGTTCCTTTAATACTGGGGAAATCAAAATTCTTTACAGAGTCAGGAGTCATTACACTGATGATAAAATATATTTAAAGACGATTCGTGCTATGCCATGTAATATTTCTGAAGTTTACAATATTTTCGAATTTGCTGAGCATCTAATTTTCACAGGCTTGATGGTATTACAGGTTCTTTAAGCTTCTTCAAGTTATATGATGACATTTACGTGGTACCCATGACTGGTTGATGATGAGCAGGGAGGGATATAGGAGAGCGTAATAACTGCATATTTACGTTGAAGCTTCATGCAAATAGATACAAATTCATTAGCGGATTCAATCCATATGTCCATAAGACTAGAGCACGTGTTGACTGTTACCGCTATTAAATTCCTTTTTTTAATGCGCGTCGTTATGTACTTAGGATCTAAAGCGGCTGCCTAAACTGAAGAGTTTAACGATGTTTCCGTAAACAACACAATATCATAATTGAAAGAACAGCTATTAATAAACAGTGGAGGTAATTCTGAGTTAATTTCTCGAACGTTTCGGTAGACAATTATTAATTTATTTAGATAATCAATTAGATTTAAAGTTTTGAATCTGTTTGTTGGTCAGCAAGTGGAAGATTGGCAATTTCACATATCTTGCGATTTTCCTTGTATGTGTGCTCACTAATGCACGTGTTTGAATATCACAAATTAGAGTTAACTATAATGCCATATAATTCTTCTGTTCTAAAACACTGGAATGACGATTTAGTTTGCCTGTATGAAAACTAAATGTAATTGCATTGATTTTAATATCTGGACCCAATTTAAATTTTATGCAGAATATTCTCTCGACATAGATATCGATTTTTTGGGTGGAATTACAATGAGATCATTCAACTTTAGTGTTGAGCAATAGGTTTATGCACATTTATTGCCCCTTCCTCTTGGAACCAGAACCTGGTCGAACGTCATTTTTAGAAGCAGTTGACTTATTAGTCACTTGTTTTTTACGAAGAGCTTTTGCAAGGAACTTACCTCGTGCAATCACTTCGGCAGGAGGTATCTTAACATTATTGAACATACTCACTACTGTATTAAAACGTTTGAACATTTCACGGCTTTAGCCGTTTTATAGGCAGTCCATATTAAAGTCAGCACAGTTATAACAGCACCATCTTCAATTTTTATTATCATTTAAAGATATCCAAGACTGTTATCAATTTTATGTGATAGCTGACCACAAACGGCAAAGACAACAGAATCGATCGGACTAGGATAACTTTTAAAAGAGTGCATTTATGTTAAATTATAAGTCTTTTTCGTATAATTCCAAACGCATGTACTCATACAAAAGCTCATGTGAACGAAAACTACAGAGTAGATGAAGAGTTTGTCCCTTGCTTCCTTATCAAAGTAGATTTATTTTGTTGGCCTTACCGTCACTTGAGAAATGTGGACTTAATCATAGCGTTTCTTCCGTAATTAAGTTAATAAACCGATTCGTCGGTATTACTTGATAACATAATTTTTAATATCCGGAAACGTTTCTCTAGGGACTTTACATTCATAAGGTTCACTCAGTGTAGATATAACTACAAGGTTTTCAATCCGCTCAGACTCTTTTGCAAAAATCTAAATGTCATCTACATATATGATATCTATTTAATCTCAAAATAGGTTTCTTTGAATTCCATCAAATCAACTCTCCTAAATACGCGCTTTACCTATGTCTTATATCTGACAGGTACTCGGCAAACGTATAAAATTATTTATATTATTTTTAAACGGAAGGCGTAGGTAATGAATTTGTGAATAAAGACTAAACTTAGAGTTAGAAATATTATTATTATTTATTGTTCTAAATTTAGCCAGAGAATAGATTCTAAGACTAAAGAATTAAAGCACTAGCATCTAAGGCTTTCGGCTTTATTAAAAACTCTACCGCACTTGAGATTTAAACCCATAATTATTGAGTTGCTACTCGAGACTCTTGCCTACTCGGCCACTCAGGCGGATAGAGTTGTAAATGAAATTTTGAACAAATTCAACAGACAGCCATACGAGCGAGCCGATGTATGCAAATTTCTAAATTGGTTTCGTTGTTTGACTAGAAAATCAATATATCAGCAACGAAATTGCGCGAACTGCTTTCCATGGACGCATTCGTTGTAACGCCGTGTGTATAGATGTAGGAGGTTTCTGTCGGTCTGCTTTTCCGTTGCTCTTCCCAATTGAGCAATATTTCATATAATTCCGTCGTTCCGTCAACATTTATTTCTTTTCATAATTCCCCATATACTATAATTCATAATAAAGAGAGTAATTACGAAAAGAAAAAGAAAAATGTAAAGTCCGTCTGTATAAATAAGTTTGGATTTTGCGTAAGCAATTGATATGCTTACTATTTGTTATACGTACTGACTAAGGCATTTACAAACATAAAGACGGACATTGAAATTTAAGCAAACTTAAAAACGATCAAGAGGGTTATTGCTAATAAATGCTGATAAAACACTTAGGAAAAGCAAAAAAATTGAAGTTCAACGCAAGTTTTCGTTTAAAAATAAATACAAGAAGAAAAGTAGAAAACTATTAACACAAGAAGAACACAAACTGAAATATTAAGAAAAAAGTGATATTACATTACAGTGTTCATTAATGCATAGTTGTTTTGTAATTTAACGTTATAACTACAACATGGGATAAAGCTTTTGTTTAACAAATAAAAGACAAAATGAAAGAAAACGGTAACAAAAGTTAATATAATAAATTTTTAAGTATGTTATGTTTGATATCCTTATGTGAAATAAAAAAAAGAAAATTAATTTTTTTTTTAAAAACATTCTTCTATTTCTTCTTAATCGATACTAATGCGTGAGTGTTAAACAAATTTTGTAAGGGCAACATAACGTATAGATATGAATGCACGTACACACAAAATCTTCGGAGAAATTTTGTTGTAATGGAATACATAGCGAAATCTCTTGTCAGCATGGTTATGTGGAATTAGGGTGCTGCTACTTTTTGCCGTTAGCGAAGCTATGAAGTTCGTTAAGTCTAAAGCCTTAAGTCCGGGCGGAAACGTTAATATTAATATTTTCTTTTTTTAAATTAATATTTTTTTTCTTTTTTAAGGAAAAAAATAAATTTCCCTAATAATTAGAAATGCAAATGGTTTGGTGAAGGAAAAGTAAGATGTGCGTACGTATGTCTAATAGCAGTGAAATAATAATTGCAAACGCATCCTGGATAAACCCGATCCCAATATTTATAAAAAACGATGCATACCATGGATGCATCATAGAACATAGAACAGACTCACTTTTTCAATTATTCTCAAGTGTAAACAAATACAGAGCATGAAAATAGAAAAATTTCTTTCACGCACGAATTGTGTATAAGAGTTAAGCTTGACTTGATAAGATTTAGAAAAATTGCAAAGAGCATTGTACAAATCGACAAGGCCACAGGTTTCCAAACGGCCAATGGCAGGAACGTGCTCATATCTGAGAAAGGGAAAAAACGTGTGGAAGGCCTGGTAAACGAATTTCATCAAAGTGAAGGTGATGGTGATATTGAGAATAATTTGCTTTGTATAAAAAATAAAGTTATTCCCAAAAAGCAAAGCATGCTGTCTGAGAAAAAATTCAGTACCAAGTCACTTTGTCTTTAATGGCAAATGTGAGATGCAGTGTATGGAATATTCAATTCTAGTATGAGAAATTATCGATTTAAGTCCTTCTTAAATGAGGCCATTTACACAAAGACGGTGCTAGGCCCGTATAACGTTAATGATTACTAGAGAGCAATTCCAAAGAATCGTGCCATTAACGTTAACAAACCACTATAGGTATGCAAATGGAACAAATGTTAGATTTAGTTCAATAAGGAGAGCTTTTGAACATTGCTTAAATTACTATTGTCTTTAGTTTAGCTAATTATAAGTGAATTATTGCGCAAACATACATTAACTTTGCCATAAAAATAAATTTTAAGACTAAAGTTTTAAAGTAATGGCAATTATGGCTATCGGGTTTATTGAAAACTCTATCACACTTGAGATTTGAATCCACGACCGTTGAGTTGTTAGATCTTTGCGTACCCGTCCACTCCTGTGGCTAACAAAGACAAACTAATAGAAGTGTATCGTTACATTTTATGAATCGTTGCCATAAAACAAAAATGCACTATACCGGTGCGTACTACACAAATTTTTTTGATATATAAGTTATAGAGTACAGGCAATTTTAATTATAACCCATAAAAAAATCAAAGGGATTAATAAACACTTAATGGATTTAAGATTTTTTTCTTATTGGATATTGTCAGGCACAATTATTCTCATACAAGACTCTCTTACGCAACGGGTGAGGAAAAACGACAATACCACTGAAAACATGCTGAAGATTACTGTCTGCAGGCTTACAGCAATTCTCTACCTCAGTATGGAATATCGGAACGAATTCCACTCTTCTTCCCTTCTTTATAATAGAAGTCCTCATCCAAAAGTTTTTGTTTTTTTTTTGTTTGTTGAGAGCGGCTTGAGTGAGGCCTTTCTAGCAGTTCCATATCTCCTATGTATTAGAGTTAAAAATTGTATGCTGAATTGATTAATGTTAATCAAACGAGGCGTTAACAAAAGAGGTAAAGAACAGCCGATTAAAAGACAAAACGGGACTAAAGCTATTAAATCCGCGTCTTTTTCATCAGCAAAAGAGCATTTCTTAACACTTAACAACGGAGGTATACACGACATTCTTCGATTATCACCATTAAGGCTAAAACAGCGGCGATTGCCACATACAGTTACATGTATTGATATAAAATCCAACAGCACATGAAATATTTTTCTTACTAACGTTGGGTTCTGTGTAATTACCATGTGTGGAGAATGGAGAGAGCACAGACTTGCTTTCATTAATTGCAACTCTTCGATTCTCTCGAAGTGTAAGAAATTGAGGTGAATATTCGGTTAAAGAGTAAATATTCTGTTGTTAGAAGAAATTGAAGTCAATATTTAGTTAGTGTGAACAATTTGCATTATCAGCGGTTTCTCTTACTTAGGTATTGGACATTAAGATTGTTTTAAGTGCCTATATATGTTTGCAAGCTGCAGATTAAAATTCGCTTTAATTGTACAATATTTTATATAATTTATTCAGTTTAGAATATTTAATTCAATTTCAATTGTAATATAGGCAACAAAGAATTCAACACCTGCAAGTAATTTCAAGTGATTGCAAGTGCCACTGTTAGCGACACTTCTATTTAGATTATTCGAACCAAATATACTCGCCGCTGTATCTCCTACACCTCCTCCTATGCCGCAAATAACAGTGTTCTTCTTTGAATAAATTCACAGTCTTAAGAATATTTGTACAGATTGAATTATTTTATTATTTTTTTCTTAAATTTTTGATCTTATTGTCTGATTGGTTATTTTAGTACTTGTTGCTGATGGAAAAAAATTTTTTTTTCTAATTGGCTGAAGTTGATTGTTTTCGTGTAATTTAACACTTTCTCTCACAATTTGGCACATAATGCGAATTTTTGTTGCAACAAAAATCGAATATAAAAGTTGGAAACGACGAAGGGAGTAGAGAGGTGGGAAGCAACATCGTATTAAGTGAATGGGTTCCTACTCAAGATAATTCAAAGCAATTTGAATTTCAACAACAAACCGTTTTAAAATCTCAAAATACTTTACAAAATTCGGCTTTAAATGTTCCAATGATGGTTCGTAACATTTCAAAGACAACAATCTGCACTTCTTCCTAATAATTTAATTAATAATGTGACTTCGATCCTAAATCTTCCTCTCGAAGTCCCTTTTCTCTACGATTTTTTTTAATTACAATTTTTTTTTTTTTAATTTTTGATGTAGAAATGTTTTACCTACTATTATTATTATTATTATTAAAACTTCAAACCTTTTTTACTGAACTGTTTCCTCTACTATTTTCATTATTATTTTATCATTACGACTTTATCATGAAGGAAATCAAGGAATACTAAATTGATCTAAATAAAAAGGTTGTAGTTAAATTAACATCTAACTTGCACTTAGAAAATATTGATTATTCAATTACCTTGAGAAAATATCCAAATAAAGAAGTATAAAGTTCAAGGAGAAAAATTATTTTTATTTTATATTAAATAAATGTATATAAAAATAAAATATACATAAAAGTATGATTGCTTTTGCTTTGAATTTCACATAAATTATTAGTTTCTACAAACAGCTAATAACCAAACCAATAACGTCTAAAACTGCTAATGAATAAACCAATACCTTCTACAAACATTTTAAATCCACACAAATACCGTCTTCAAACATCTTAAACCCACAATATACCGTCTACAAACCGTCTTAAATTCACACTTGCACGAATTATGATAATTATGCTAAAAATGAAATAGTATTGGAAGTTTAAGGAAGATTTGGAAGCAATTTTAGAGTACATTCGACTAACTGGCATGGCTATATATAATTCCAAAACCTGTTTCTGGAAAATCTTAAATGCTAAATGGTTTACATATAGTTATACGATTTATATACAGTTGCAATATTTATTCAAAATTTTACATTATTTAAATTGTTTTATACATTGACAAAATTAATATAAATAATAAAAGAGAGTGTAATAATTCGAAGAGGTTACGTATCCATTGCTAAGGAAAGAAACATTTGACGACTCTGCTCACATTTTTCATTTAATTTCATTTAATTTTTGTTTAGTTTCTTGGTAGTCATATTCATCATCATATTCATAACATCATCTTTGGCTTCGAGAAATTTCTGTGAATGCATGGTAGATCGTCTCGCCACGTCAGTGCAATGCCCGTAACTTGTATATCTCGATGAAGGGTAGTTCTGGGGTTCGCCAAACGGGATGGTTTGGCTAATCCAAAAGCAAGGGTGGTCTGTTTTCAGCTGCGTGAAGTATGCTTTATAGTCTAAACTGGGAGCCACGGAGGTCAGGGGCCCGCTCACAATAGCCACATATGCCTGCGGGTATATGATGGGATTGAAATTTTAAAAAGTCGTAAATAAAACTAAATAAAAATTTTCACATAATGATATAAAAGGGATTTGACGGAAGGCTTACCCTTTGGCCTATTTTACTAATAATGATATAAAAAGGAATTTGACGGAAGGTTTACCCTTTAACCTATTTACTAAATCCTACTCTACATAAAATTGAGAATTTTCTGCATGAATTATTAATGATATAAAAGAGATTTGACGGCAGGCTTATCTACCCTTTTTGCCTACTTTACACTTTTTAAATGATATATCCACGGATGCCTGCGGGTAATGGTGCTAATTGATCAATTGCGCTTGTGGAAACCTTATGGTGGAAGCACGCGCATTTTTCTTTCCCTTTTTGAACGCATAAAGTTGATTAATTTGTGAGCCCTTGGGTGCTTGGGTGCGGTCCTTCGGGGAGTACTCGTGGTGGTTGTGGTTTTCACGCGTTCTCTGCCAAAGTGGAACAAATCGAGGTGAGGATAGGCCTCAACACTGACCAGAATGGGTTTATTGAAACATACGCAATAAACAATCTGGACTCTCGTGTTGTTTAGGCCCCTAGTTTATAGGGATTGTCTAACTCGCCAGGGGGCGTGGATTACGTTTAAATAATCCGCGTTGCTTGGGCCATTGTGGGGTTAAGCCATCAAGGCAGGAACCCGCGTGAAAACCATGTCACAATCTTATATCGGTCAAAAACGTTTACAATGTCAACTTTGCAGCGGCGGCAAATTTAGTATATCGTCATACTTCAGTGATGGGTATAAAGAAGACTCGTAAATGATTTCTAAATTGTTGACTACATATCAAAAATTTTATATCCTAAGTAGAAACTATATAATTCTTGTAATAAATCTTCAATGTTTGCATGTATTTATCTCAGTCTTTACTTTAAAGTACCAGAAAGAGTCAGATGGACGTATTCATATACGTGTTTATATGAGAAAATTCATACAATCATTATTATTATGATTTAAATAAATAAAATTTTGAAATAATTTCTGTTGTGTATTTATTTTTATCACCTATCACCAAATGAAGGGAAGTACATTAATTTTTTAAAACGTTCGCAACATCCACAAGGACGCTTTAGAGACACGTTAAAGTATATACATTCTTGATCAGCATCAAAATTCTGTATCGACTTAAACATGTCCGCGTGCCCCTCTGCCCGTCTCTATAATGTCTGTTGCAAAAATTCTCCTGGCCACAAAAATGAAGTTATCGACTTCAAACCTGGCAGAAGCATTGGAAATTCTAGTATGCGGGCCGGCATTGAAAATGGGTCGTGGAAGAAGTCCACAATCCTAAGTAAACCATTTTCCAAAGGGGAACAATTGCTTTTTGCGCATTGAACACAAACTGCAGCAGATAAAATTATAAAAACGTAAACCTTTATTTTATGAGTGAAGGTTTTTGTATGCAAAATAATCTGAAAAGTCGGCCATGCCTACCTTTTGTCATAGCGTACCAAAATTTCTGTTTTCTATCAAACCCTTTATGACGCCCAGAAGCAATTTTCAAAAACACCATGAAGTGTATACATTCTTTACCAATGTCAAAGTCGGAATGTACCTAAGTATGTCCGTCTGCCCATCTATTCATCGGTCTAACTTCGTCGTAACTGTGTCTGTAAAGATTCTCTTTTTCACAAAATTTGCAGATGGTCCAGATCGGGCAAAGAACACGTCCACAATGCAATCAAAACTGAGGAAATTCTTACTTTACGTATTTTTTGCTCGCTAGTCATAAACAGGGTATACTCAATACAAGGTGTATATTTCCTCCTTTGTTCTATAAAAATAGAAAAAATCAATTTTCCTCCTTTTGTCCTTTTGTAGAATAACGATGATTAGAAAAAAAGATGGGGTCGGAGCCGAATACAGTTTTCTTACTTGTTGATAGTGAATATTAATTAATCAAAAAAAAGGAAGAACATTGTAGTCGAACAAGGCCGATACTTAGATACCCTACACCATTTCGCTTAGTACCGTTATTCGCTCGCGTTGGATATACAGTATACTCTCCACAAAAGTTTGCGTACTGGAGAATGCCCAAAATATCACCTTAATAAAGTTTTTTTGGTGTAAGTATTTGGTATAGGTTTTTTTGGTGAAAGTTTTTTTGGTATAGCATTTTTTGGCGTAAGTTTAAGTATACGTGGTGTCGCTTCGAAGAATATGATATGTTTGCGCTCTACTCCTATCAGATCATTGAAAATTTTTATTCTAATATCGGAGTACAGTGCAATTATTTAAAAATTGAAAGAAAATGTAAGAGAAAAGTGCGTAGAAAATAGGCGAAAATGTAATTGAAATGTCTTGCTATGCCTTTTTTAAGAAACGTGATACAAAGTAACAGAAACGATGGCAGTCACCCAAGCACAAATTTAATGAAAGGTCAATGATAACAGTGTCAAATTAGGGCTGCTAATGCCGTAAGGTAAAATATGGAGTATAACAATGTTCATTTCCGTTTAGGAACGATTTCATCTAACTAGACTTCATTTTCAGTCATTTATTCATTTCATTGTTTTTTATTTTTCCTTTTCAGAGTTCACCTTTTTACATGCATATAGTGTTAGGGAAATCTCGCATTGGACAAAACATGAAAACTATCCGCGTTTCTACGAAAATTGTAAACAAATTCATGATGCTGTACCTGACGACTTCATAAAGTAAAATAGGCACAACATTAAGAACAATTCGCGGAAAAAGGTATTCACATGAAAATTTCATAATGATATGAAACGTTGGGAACTTGCTCGTAAAAAGGTGTACAAATGGAATCTTAATATTCATACCGACAAGATCAGTAGAAGTATCGTACAAATCATTTCACCGTAAACGATATGTAAACAGAATTCTTAAAAATTGTAAGTAACATCTTTGCTGTCCTGAAGTTCCAAATTCAACGATATGAACTTGATCTTGGAAGAAGCCTGATAAATAGGTGAAACTATAATGGTCATTTTATACTATGCAGGGTTTTTTTTTAGGAAATACATTTTTATAAAACCTTGCATTACACTATTTTCTAGGATATACGGAAAGTTCTGAAAGATTCTCAAAGGAAAGGAAGAATGACAAAAAATCTCATAATGTAATGAATCATCTAAATTTGGTGCATCCCCTATTCCCGACAGTCTAAGTGTCGGTCTTGCTCCATCAGTTGTAAAACTTCATCGACTTTTTCGACCTGAGCGAGGTGCATCTTTGACTTCGAAATTTCCAGAACGAAGCGACTAAACCACTCCTTGGTCCATCGTTCATTCACAGCATTCTCATGGTACACTTCACAAACTTTTCGACATGTTTTTATATGTTTTACCTATGTTATTTTATTTATTTATTTTATTTATTCCCCTTATACTAGAAACTCAACTAAACAAATAACAGTCGAGTTCAATTGGCTCTTAATGCAAAACTTATATTAAATAACAATAAAATTGAGTATAAGCATAATAAAACAAATAAGAAGAAAAAAAAAGAGAAAAAGAAAAAAGAAAAAAAAGCATGTACACTATCAGCATAGGAGCACACTTACAACCGGTACAGGACCAAATTGCAAATGAACCCCTAAGCCATCGCAAACATGCATAAGCCTGGCAACCGATAATAAATTGACAATAATTCACTTTCGAAACGTAACGACTTTTTAAGGATAAAAGCTAGTTTAAATACGACATAGGTAA
>NW_023998630.1:1309853-1343871 GCF_014805625.2 Glossina fuscipes | reverse complement strand
CCATTAAATTGAACGGGGCTGACGCAGATATGGCAATTAATACACCACCACCAATGCGATTCACTCGATCATTTCTGAACACTTGGAAAGAATTATGAAAAAGTTCCGACGAATGAAGATCGGGTTTTTGGCCAAGTTTCAGTAAAGGCCAAACAGAAAAATTCTGTGCTCACCGAATTTAGAAAAGTGGAACGAATTTTCGAATTTAGGCCCCTAACATTTTGATAAATGAGAGATAGTGGGCCTGAAGAAACAATTAGTTTTTTGAAGGCGACAAGGCTATTCCCTTGGTATTACGGGGACGAT
This sequence comes from Glossina fuscipes, assembly GCF_014805625.2. Taxonomy (NCBI): domain Eukaryota; kingdom Metazoa; phylum Arthropoda; class Insecta; order Diptera; family Glossinidae; genus Glossina; species Glossina fuscipes. The sequence continues at coordinate 1,343,565 of NW_023998630.1, read as the reverse complement.
CTCGAGGGATAAATTGCTTAATTAAGGATCCTACTGGCCACACTGATTTGTTTAACAACATATCACTGTTTTCAGTCGGAACTAATATTTTAAAAGAGGAGATTGCCCTAGCTTGAGAAGGAGCCATTTTGAAGATGCTAACACGCTTTAAGTTGACTGATGGGACTTTCGTCGCCAGATAACCTTTTATGTTTCCACCGATGTTTCAGGTGCCAGTCTTGACACAAATATTGCTTTTCTGGGAGGAACTGCCGTCAAACAAATGTCATTATTTGGAACAGGAGGGGGTTTCACAGTAGGAGAGTTTCGAGTTGGGGAAAATATAGATGGGGTTATCGCCCTTGTACCGGCAGCTTGTGAGACTTGCCCAGTCTGGGGACCAGCATTGACACGCGAACAGCCAGGAGGAGAGGATGACTTATTTTTCTCTTCATTACTTTTAGGCGATGGCACTTGTTTAGAGTGAGTGGCGGCTCTGGGCGGAGATACCCTTGCCACTTCAGCGTAGCTTAAAACCGATGGGCTTGCCGGTTTGTTTGTACCTGTTTTGCTACCAACCGACTCAGCAATATCGGAAACATTACTGTTCATTTTAGAGTTAGAGGGAGCGGTACAAGTTACCAACGAATTAAATTTGGACAAAGCCAGAGGTGACGTCCCACACGCTACGCTACGAGTAGAAGATGAGTGTCCAATAAAGCGACACTCATCAAACCTAGACTTAATGAGCTCAAACTTTTCCCACAAGGAGCCGAGATTTCTACTCAATTCCGAGAAACCATAACGGGTCTCCGTGAAAAGTTTATAAAAGTCAATGTCCCGCTGCCTACAGTCAGGACATGACCATCTTAAGCCTTTAGACGGATCAGCGACTGCGTCAGCAGCACGGCCGAGAATAGCGGCACACTTTGCATGACCAAAGCGCTCGCTGAGCCAACAAGAAACGAATCTATCAGAATCCGGGCCTGATTTCGCCCGACAAGGTGTATATAAACACTCCATGTCCTGTCAAAAAGACAGTTGTTGATTATGAAGAACAGACACACAAATCACTAAAAAAAAATCCTGAACATAAAAATTTATCAACCAATTTGTGCAAAACTTCTGTGTTAGGTTGACACTGTAACGAGAGATCACTAGCAACACAAACTCCAAACAGTAAAAAAATAACAGAGAAAAAGAGAGAAAACAAAAAAAAAAAAAGAAGAGATTTTTATCAGAGCTCAAAATTTTTGTTTGCAAAAATCAATTGAATCAAAGCGTAAAAGAAAAATATTTATTTTACTTTGAATTCACTCACTTTCTTCTCAAAGTATATTATAAAATCACACTATAAGGCAGAATAGCCACGAAATTCAACAAAAAATTAAAATTTTAATTGCCGACACAAAATATATACGACTATACCGCGCGACAAAGTTGCCAGACTTTACTTTTATATTTAAGATGCTTTATTGAAATTTACATAAATTCAAATTCATTTTAGAAGTGGACATAGATGTTGAAGGTTGTCTGAACAAAAAATTCAAAAAAAAAATTGATTCAGGTGTTTATTGGCGGTAAGTACATTTGAAAACTTACTATGAGTATCACTATAAGTTTCTAAAAGTGTTTGATAGGCTTTGGCAGCGGATTTCTTCAATTCAAGCAACAAATGTTATGAATGTCTTCGTATTACTTTATCATATTCACCAATAGATACCGCTGACCAAAGCATATAGGTCCTTCTACGTAATGAATGTCTTCGTAAAGAGGAGGCAAAAGAGTACCAATGAAATTAGCAAAACAATAATCCAATAAAATTTTAATTTATCTAATTATAAAGTAAACTAAATATTCAATTCATCTATAATTTTAAATTTTAAATTCATTTATAATTTTAACTTATCTACGCAAAAAATACATATAAACAATTTCATTTTTCCACATTTTACAGGTTTTGGTCAGCGGGTAGGCAACTTAAAAACAATTGCGAAAGAAGTTAGAAATTGATTTGAACGAAGTATTTAATAAATTAATAAAAATTCCTCGGAATTTTTAATGTTTCCCAGATATTGTTTGCTTTTTTTCTTTTATTTTATGGCACAAGTAAATAAAAACTGCTTTTTGTTTTAACCAATATTTTGCAGATTGTGTGATTATGTGGTGTTTATATCCGTTAACTATATTAAATATGTGCGATTTGTAACGATATTTCACTTTATTTTTTGTTTTATCAAGTCGGCAGCAATTTCATGATCGGAAGATTTTTCATTCGATAGTAAGTTAAATGAACACTTCATTGACAGTTATTAGTTTACTACTCATTACAGCGAGTCGATAATCGACAAATGTAAAGGCAAATGCAAATGTCAGGTATATTCCGATCAAGTGTACTGGATTTCGATATCTATACAGCGGCCGCTGATTAGCTTTTCGAAAAAAGCTTCGGGTAATAGTGCAATTTATTCTTACTAATTCCCTAATAGCGAACAAACAACTGGTTTTAATATAAAGAAATCTTTACGTGGCACAGAATGTTATTTCTGAGTTCATAAATCATCGAGTGTATTATCTATATGCACAACAAATCGCTCCTTATGCGATTTCATATTTGCAAGGCCGTAGTGGCCTTCCCGTCCAACAAAATACCCAGCACTCGTTCCGAAATTGTTTCAAACTCAAAGGCCATTACACCAGTTCCTGAAATAAATAATATTTGACATCAAACACAATTTAACGCTTTTATCGCAGTAAGGTTCACTAAAATACAAAGAACAAGGGGAACTGTAGCATTATCGATTTATCGTAGACTACCCGTTTAATAATCTACTTTAAAACTACTATTTTGCTTAAGCTAAAATATTTATTTATTATATAAGACACTGACCACAATTTAGTTGGGTCAGAGTTGTAGAGCCAAAATTAAAATAAAGTTAATAAACGTCAATTTATAATTACATTTATTGTGTTTTCACTACAGAACATTTTAGAAAACTTTGGCGCAGTTGCCGGATAAAAGTACGAATGTCGATTTGCAAGATTCCGGTAGTGCGCGGAATGATTATGGCGAGCAATGCAATAGCATTTCATTTTAATGCATTGCACAATTAATGTGTATATGAGAGTGAGTGAGTGAGTGAGTGAGAGAAAGTGAGAGAGAGAGAGATAGAGAAAGAGAGAGAGGGGTCTCCCAGTTTAGCCGTTGCATGATGCGTAAATCAGGTCTATGTTAATAGACGTAAGTTTAGGGAATAAACACGAATATTTTTAGTATCGAGACACGTAGTCACTGTGCAACCGAGATTGGCCGATCAGTTTGTGGATTTATTATCGTAGGGTACTGCAACCTTACGAAATGCTTGTGCCGATATTGATTTTTTTTTAAAAATATTTTCGAAATTAAACTTACATTTTTGATAGATGAATAAAACATTGAAAATTCATTTATTGTGCATTCAGACCATCCAGACAGAAATTAAAACATAATTATAAAAAACCTTTATACCCATTACCGTTATCCTAAAAAAGACAAAGGAAGGAAAACAATAAAATTTTCGTGCTTTATAAAGTGAAGCGGACGTAGCTGATTTCTTCTATTTTCAAAATAAAAAATAATATTCCAATAAAAGTATTTTAATAAAAAAGTGTTTTTCGGAGAGGCATGTGGGCGTTCTTGGCGTGTCCTTTGAAAGGTTTAGGTCAAATCCAAATTCTCTTGCAAATTTATAGGCGATGTCTTCATTTTCGCTAAGCGAAAAATGTTTGCTACAAATACTACAAAGTTGCGCAAACAGACAGATGTCCAAAGGAACAGACAGACATGTTAAGGTGCATACCAAATTGGAAATTGGCCAAGGAATTATATGTTTTACGGGGGTTTTGAAGGTTATTTCCGAGTCCTATGAACATATTAAAAAAAAAAAAAATGTTATGCACTATGATGTTGGGTAGCTGTGGCCAATTTTATCCATATTTGTGCAGATGCTACAGATGCTATCTCTGCTGGTTCCTTGGGCATAATGAGTAACGTATTATTACGGAAATCTCAAATCCAATTCATTCCAGCTAATTCATTTATCCACAAAATAAATTCTTTAGACAGGGAAAAATCAAGAATTCGTGGCGCGTCATGCAGCTTTCGGCCGACAAAAAAGATTAGCGGAAAATCAGGCTAACGGATTAAAAATGAAGCCATAAACTTTGGTAATAGCAATAAGCTTGTAAAGACGTATATCAATAGAATAATTGCGAAAGCCAGCGTGACTCGAAAAAGGATATTTGAGTTGAGAAGTCGAGATTATTGCCAAAAATAAATTGAAAATAATCCTACTCTTAACGAAATTAATTGTAAATAAAAAATCTTGAAGTGAAAACGTGGAAGTGTATTTCTTTTAGAAAAAGAATTTCGTAACAATGTAATAATTTTATAAGCACAACTAGCAATTATAGAAATTTCTTGGAATTGGAATTAGTAGAAACAGTGCAGGTTGAACAGCATAACGAAATTACAGTCTTTTTCAGTAAACGCTAAAATAATCGGGAGAAAGGGATGCAAGAACATCGTGCGGCCGACAAAGGTCGTGAAATGTTTAAAGACTCTCTCTGAGATACGGCGGTGTTCGAACTTTTTACACCCTTTACTTTTCTTTTAATAAAAAGATGTTTAATTTATAATCTCTTTAGTACTGCGTGGGCGTATATAATATATGTGAAAATGTGTATCGTTAAATCTGTTGTAGAATTTAAGTAATGAGCAAAAATGTAATTTTTTTTGCCTTTGAAAACGTATGCGTTCTAAACTTAAGTTAACAGTAGGGATGTACTTCCGATTAGACCAATTTCCAATATCCACCTACGTGCAAAAACTCAAATTTGAGGTCGACATCTCAAATGAATTTCGAATTTGATGCTAATGAACTATTATTTCGTATGGTGGGCGTTCTCTGATGGTAAGTACAAATATACGGATTAAACAAAACGTAAAGCATACGCATTATATACTTCATCAGAGAGAAAACTAGTAGGAAATTAATGTCAACGTTATTTAATAATTCGATGCTCAACAATTATCTCTCCATAAACGCAAAAAACCCAAAAGTCGTTCTTACAGTCGTTCTAGAAATAATTTCGTCAGCGTTAGTATCGAAGTACGTGATACGCGTATTGAGTTCATAGAGCCTGTCATTTGTCTTGGAATATACTCGATAGTAAATTAAGCTTTGGCCGCCTTATGAATAATATAAACGCCGTACTAACCTCGTACGTAAACTACTATACTGAAGTGTGTACAGAATAATCTTAATGTAACTTTGCTAAATTAAAAACAGCTATTCATAAAATGGCGACCTTATCTATCAAATCGGTCTTAGAGCCTTTAGATATTCGAGATTTTGTTAAAATTCTTTTTCCAAGATTACCTTAAATTTAGACTTATCTATCTATTTAAAATTATGAAGTTTTACCCACTCCGCTTACTTTATGGGCGGTTTTAATTCGTCAGGTGGCTATGAGAGAACGAAGTATATTGTACGACCAGAAAGTATATTGTACGACCAAAAAAGTATATTGTACGACCAGATGAACGAAGTGCTTGAACTAATATATCATTATCATGAGCTTCATTCTTAACCAACGATGATTTTCTTTCGTTTTATAGATTCAGATAATTGCGAATGTATGCATTTGACTTTTTATGGTTATTTAATTATTTTTCTTTATTTATTGTTTATTGTTTTCTCTCGTTTCTTTTTTTGTCACTTTCATGTTTGTTTACTAATTTTATTTTTTAATTTCTTGAAATTTTAATTGCTTTGCTATGATTAATAGCTGGTGACAATAGAAATTACACATTCTTCAGATGTGTATGTTGAGATGTGCATGTGTGCCACCAAAATGTCAGCATGTTTGTATTGCATTGGTATGCAAGAACACTGGCACACACACACACCCACATATACACACGCGCGCACGCACGCACATACGCACTCATAAACACTTATATGCGCAGAAAGCAACACAAATCTGCTGTTAAAAATAATAGAAAATCTAGAAGAGAATTTAATGGGCGGTTCAGTCGTGAGGGTGGTTTGAGTTAACCCTAGAGCTCATGAAACTCAAAACAAAAAAAAAAAAACATAACAAAGAGAGTGCTTATACTTGTTCGTGTATATGTATATGTGCGCGTTTGTACTTTGTGGTAACATTTCGCAAAGTTAAAATGCTATAAACCAAAATGTAAAAACTGAAATTGAACAAATTCCTTGACAAATTGGAATTTTCTCTATATTTCTGCGTTCTATAGTGTGCGTGTGTCCGTGAGCATGGTATCATGTCAGAGCTTTTTATGTTTTTTTTTCAAAAACTTTTTTCTTCTTTTTCTTGTGCTTTTTTATGTTTTTCAATTCTTTCGTTTCACAATTCACATAAAAAGTGACGCTAGGAAAACGGTATACATTTGATATATGTATGCGTTTGTGAATGTGTATATCGTCCGGCTATGCAGTCAGGATATCATGCGGTATCGAAATCTAAAACATTTGAAGAGATTTTTTTCTGTAGCGATTTTTTTTTAAATTTCATTTTTTTTTTAGTTCTACTTTTCGTTAAGAATTTATTTGCGCCTGCACTCCATTGTTTGTGTTTGCGTTCATGTGTATGTGGGTGGGAAAATTGAAAAATGTTAGTTTACAACAAGTGCAATTTGTTCATATCTATTGTAAGTATTTTTCACTGAACTTTTCTCGTTTTATTGTAAAACATACGCTTAAGTATCGGGCCCCCGGGGGGCCTCCCCCTCTTAAGCGTACAATTTCTTAAACCTACTTCTTTTATAGTCTCTACACAAGGCCATTGTCCGCAATAAGCGAGAGTATTTTTCAAAAACATTTCTTTCCAACAAACAAAAACAAGACCCAGAAAATTATATTCGCCTGGGGCCGAATTTTTAATGTCCTTACAAATGGGCACGGGTGAAAGGCTAAATTTCCGTTCTTCCGTGTTGTTGGGGGAGGTAATCGATTTTTTTTTCATCCTTATAGAATATGTGGAAATTATTATCGCCTATTGTGACTTATAAGTGCTCTTAGTTTATGTGGCCCGGTTAGTTTCCATGTCCCTGGATCGACTCGGTCGATCCTCAATATGAAACTTCGCTCAGTAGCTTTTAATGTCTTTGACAAATTTGAAGCAACCGGGGTAATGTTTACAAGATGGAGAACGTATATGCTTCATAAGATCTTTGAAGCTCCCTTCTGGGCGTTGTAAACGTTTTGAACGTTTACTTCCAACTTCTTGCACTGGTGGATATAAAAAATTAAGCAAATATTAACGACTTTCTATTAAAAGCTTTTTAATATTTCCTTTAAGAGGCAAACGTTTGTGAGCAATGAAAGGGCTCTTTCAGCAATTAGTTTTAGCTGTCTGCTAAATTTGCTAGGTTTTTAGTTAATTGTTCAAGAGTAATTTGACTACCAAAGATGGGGACATATTCATCTTGTCAAAACATTTGCAGCACCTTGTAAAGTATATAAAGTCCTGACCAATGTATCAAATCCTGAATTAGCTTAAGTATCTCTCCCTGTCTATTTTTCAGCTTGTCTGTCTGTCTATACGATATCTACGACGGGGTTGGAAAAATGAAAATATTGACTTCGGATATGACAACGGCACTGGAACATTGGTTCTTGAACGTAGGTTAGTAGAAGAGATGCGCATAATTAAAGACACGCCCATTGTTCATGATCCACAGCAGACAAGCAAAGAAAGTTTCCACGCATAGACAATAGAAACCGAAAAAGTCAGCCAAGCCCACTAAGCATTATAGAGTATAGAAATTTCCATTTCTTCAAGCTTGTCGAGAGGAAGCTGATAGGTATAATATATTTGGACGTACAACCAAATATAATTTTCTTGGCTGTTTTCCCTACTTGTTTTTTATCATTCTGCTGGCAACTATCAAGCGTAAGAGTCATTACTTGGCTCTATGACGTCAACGTTCCTGTTCATCCGCCTTTCTGCCGCATTATCCATTAATGTACTTCAAAGTCGGCTTAATCGTATATATTTCGTGTATATTATCGAAACTCTCGAAATTAGTATAAATGCATTTTTCACTCACAACACACACAGTACATAAAAGTAATATCAATTATAATAGCCCAAATCATAAATTCGTTGTGGTCCCACAATTTAAGTATAGTAAGATAATGTAATAATGTAGGGGAATAACGTAAGGTATTCGGAATAGGATTTTTGGTCTTCGAATATAAATCTTGATTGGCTGATTGGTAAGAACAACCCAATGTTGATCGAAGGCAGGATTTTAAGTGAGTCATTTTTCAAATTTTGAGTTTACCTTCTTTCATTTTCACTAGCACTCTCACGATCTCTCTCTCTCTTTTGGCTGCTGTCTGCGTTGCAAGAAGTTCGTATGAAATATCCGTCATTAATAAAGAATATACAAGAATACTCTGCCGTAATCGGTCTAAAAAGAAAATCATCCGAGGCCTGGAATGTTTCACAAAAATGTCCTCGTCTTTGGATCAAGGGATAACCAGGAACGCGTCGAGGCCCGGTTAGTTTTATATAAAGTAGTTTAAATATAAAGTATATAAGGTACTTTAGGGCAGATTTAATGTGTTAGTATAGTTCTGATAAATTTGATTAAATCATACGTGAATCTGCAAATGAAATATACATCTATGAGATAGTAAGTCAATGCGAAATGGGCCCTATAACTGTAAGAAATTATCCTTTCATCTCTCGATATTAGTTCATTAAAATCTAATTGTAATTCTAGCAAATGAATTTGCCGTGTTAATGGTGTTATGTGGCCCACAATAATGTAAAAAACAAATGAATGCTTGGAAAACATCGGCAAGTTCCACAAGGACAAGAACATGCAATTCGGGATAACGGGGACATATTTCCGTTTACTATTTTCGTTTACTAATTTTAGAGAGACACATGTCCTAGTCTTTAATAATATTCCAACGCGCTAAGGTCGAATGTTTTTCCATGTTTTTACTAAAATTGCTGTTCGGAAAACGACGATTTTCATTGGAAAAGCATTCTCACCCGATAAGTTAACAAAATTTATCGGGCTTTCTGCTACGACCATAACAAGCTAATATTCTTTATTATATGTTTAAAAACCAGACTGAAAGCCTTTGAATACCTTTCAAGACTTTGTTTATGGTAGTTCCGGAATATAATTATAAAAGTTCAAATATAACACAATATTTTAAAGATTTTTGTAAGCAAATAGGATTGTAATATTTTTGTCTTTTCTTGCACTTCTGTTTCTTGATAGCATGGGGAAATTATGAAATACATTCTCTAGTTTTTAGTTTAGAATTTTTTCAGAAAATATGCATGTGTTTTTCGAGATATAAGGGTTACAAAGATTGCAGCATTATCGATTCATCGTAGTCTACTTATTAATCATTTATGCTAAGTTTACACTTTCTGCAAATCTAGCTATAACCTAGTTAAGATAACCTGCTTACCTATAACCCACATTAAATGTAACTTTAGTAATAACCTAGTTTAAAACTACTATTTTGCTTAAGCTAAAATATTTATTTATTATATAACACTCACCACAGTTTAGTTGAGTCAGAGTCATAGAGTCAGAGAATTGAAGTCAAACAGAGAAATTTATTATAAACCGTAAATTTATCCGAATTGTTATGGTGTTTTCACTACAAGATGGTTTTACTCAACTAAACTTACTTGTGGACTGAAACTAATCTTGGTAGGATTCCATTGTTAAATTGCAAACTTTTCGTTAGAAACCAAAATGATTATTAGGATATAACCTCAAAATAAGTAGCAGAAAAGTGGATGGTTCTATAAAAAATTTCTGCGCACAAATTCGACTAAAGTAAATCTTGAAATGTAATTAGTTTGTTGAAGAATGAACGGAAATCTCGCTTTATTAACGAACTTTTCATTATAAAAGAAATTTTCAATATTTTAATATTTGAATCAATATTATTATTTGCGTAATTTAAGCGCTTTAAAACAATTGCCATATTTCCTCGACTTTTCATGATAAAAAGTATGTTCTAAACAGTGCACAGCTGCCGCAAATTCCTCTGGCTAAATATGAAAAGAGCAGAAAACATCTATCAGCTCGTTCTTTCTTCTACTTCAAATTATTAAATTCTTGGAAGCCCATATACGGTCACTATCGACATATGTTGCCTTTTAAGGCATTTATCATTTTGCGATATTTTAAATACCCTTTATGTGTTTATGGTATATACGTCAGCGTGTGTGTAAACGCGTTTGGAAGCCAAAAATTGAAAAAAAATATCCTCACATACGAGAGGTTATAGAAATGTTAGCAGCAGAGTCAAAAACGCATACAGACAACAGTTAATAGCATTTGGTCACATACGCTAAAGCAATTTCTGTTACTTTCTTTGTTGGCTGTTTGTAAGCTCGTTTCCCCTTAAACTTAGCTATTATAATAATAAATATTTATTACGTCCTGCATAATACATATAAAATTTTTTCGGGGGTTAATAATAAAAAAATGTCTGCATTTTTTTCCATAGAATTTGGGCACCAATTCCCTAGAGTTTTTAATTTTTTGTGGGGAGATTTTTTATTTGTAAATATTAGTTTGGGGAAAAAGAAATCCATTATTTTTATATGAACTTCAGGACTTTATTTAACAGGCTTCGGATTGTCCGATTTGGGTCAAATATGCACCGTTTTGTTGTATTATTTGTTGCCATTTTAAAGGTAACTTCGAAATGCCTCTCTCATAGAAGTCCTGGTCTCTATTTGCAAAAAACTCTAGTAGTCGATTTTTACAATCCTCCCTAGATTCCAATTTTTTATCATTAAAGAAATTTTGCAATGCAAGAAAAAGATGATGATCGCTTGGTGCCAAGTCCGGACTGTATGGCGGATGAATTAAAACTTCCCAACGAAGCTCCCGAAGTTTCTGGCGAGTCACTGGGCGATGTTACGAATGCTAACATGCCGGTCAACTTCGATCATTTCTCCGATTTTATCGACATTTTCGACGACCGGCCTACCTGTTCGAGGTGCATCTTTAACATCAAAAATTCCTCAACGGAATCTACGAAACCAAAATAGCACATAATTGGCTGTTACAGTATCGGAACCATAAACACCATTCACAATTTTAGCCGCCTGGCTTGCATTTTCGCCTTTGTCAAAGAAAAACTGTAAAATGTACCGAATTTTCTCTTTGTTCACTTCCATTTTTAACACGCTGTAACTTACAACTGAATGCACCAAACAAAAAACAGCAAAAGAATTTTTTTTACTGCGAAATGTCACCTTTCCAACGAGCATAAATGTGAAATTTTTTGATCGATACTTTACGAGAAATCTTCAGTGCAGCCATCTACCGAACAAATAATGGATTTCTTTTTCCCCAAACTAATATTGCTATAATATTGGCGAATTTTTATTTTTTATATTGCAAACATTTCTCAAATCTCCTAAGAAAAGTATCAACTCAAATGAATGTCGTTTTTGCAGACTACAAATTATTTATGATTGCAGTCCCATAACTAAACTGTGATATATCACCCTACCGATATATTGTCGTTATTGTACCCACAAAAAATTCTTTTCTTTTAATACGTCAAAAATCTTTCATTATCAATTTGTAGAAATCTCCATACACGATCTTTTATATTTTGTATGTGCATATGCGGAAATGCATATGACGGCATGCATGTGACAGCTTTTTAAAATATAATTGAATGGAAACGTTAATGTGAAAATTCGTTTAAGAGAAAGAGAGAGCGTAAGTGGAGAAGTGTCACCAACAGAAAAGCTAGGGGAAATTATGAACTAGGAAGACCGCACAAAGTGTTTATATGTATTGAATTTATTTTAAATTTTGGAAAGTTTCGTTCGACCTCCTTAGCGAAATATAAACAAATCGGTTAAAAGACATCTTTGGTATCAGCTTGGCTGTTTTCGAGAAATTTATACCAAACTTCAGAAATCAATGCGGACTTATCGTTTTGTAAGCGTCGGCTTCGTTGATTTTTGTTGTTAAATCGAATATATCTCATGATTTCTGCGAACTCATTTCGACTCATAGTTGTCGAGGAAAACGACGGACCCCATTTCTTGTTCCATAAATATGACAAATTAATATTTTTATCCTCATATGCGCCGCGTGCATATAGAAGTCCAATAAATGCATATAATTTTGTAATACATAAATTACATTTCGTTTTCAACACTCGAAAAGCCTCTGATTAGGTATATTCTCTTACATGTTCAATCATTTTATGATCAATAATCAAAGAAAATGCTGAAAATGCTCTGACCTTCACAATATTTCGTTTAGCGTATTCTGTCGATCCTGATATTTCCTTGAAAATATTATAAATTGATGAAATTGAACGTGGTGTAACTCAGTCTGTTTTCATTCGGGTTCGCCCTTGAGGTAAGACACAAAAGCATATCCAATTTTGTCAAAATATCTTCAAACTTGCGACCTTTAGGTTGAGTATAAAAATATATGGACAAACATCACATGGACCGACGGATAGACGGGTAGAAAAGCTTAAAACATATTAAAAAAATTATTTTGGAGCGATGGATATAATAAAAAAGTCCTTAAGCCTTAAGTCCCACTGAGTGTTACATATACCCGTAGAAACTGAAAATATTCTATGCTACGAGTGTTTTAGGGACCATAAGATAAAAATGGATAAAACACATGCTCACCATCTTAAACCAATACTTAGAAATGTGTGTAAATATTAAGTGTTTTAGCAAACGAATCGGTGTTATTTTCACACAGATGCTTGACAATAATTAAATTAAATTTCAAAGTTCCGCTGTAGTCGAATTAAAATCTTTGATTAATATAGGTTACGAAATTTCTCACTCGTGCTTAAGCAAGCATATGTTATTTTGTTTTCCATTTTGCGTATAAAACTTCAAAGAATTTTTGCTAGCTGCATACAGAAAATTTTGATGGCGCTTCTAAATACCAATAATATTTTTCAAGTCCATGTCTACGTTAGGAGATATATCTGTATTGACAATACTTTCAAATTTTTGTCGGAGAGACAAACTAATAGACAATGGTGATTGGCAGGAAGTCTCCCTTAAGCACATTCATCTATTACAAACGCCTTGATTTAATTGGAATACCCCCACATTGATATGACGTAAACGATTTAAGTATTATTTAAAATGTCAACAATTTATTCAATTAGAGCATAACAAATATCGCATAAATTTTGAGAATGTTACGAAGGCTATAAAAATTTGCTTTAAAAGCTTTTTCCTCAGTTTGAATTGTTCATCGAGATAAGTGCAATTTTTTGCATGTCAATTGATTAAGTTGCTGTCAAAACTCTTAAGTATTGTCATTTAGTAAAAAATATTATTTTGGAAAAGTTTTTTTTTTGGCGATAGGTAGAAGCGGCGTACTGGCTTATAGTTTGTGTGTTTGTTTAAGCAACCATTCAATTGACCAAAAAGTCACAAATTTTGTTTAATAACACTTCTGTTGAAGTAAGGAAAGCTATCTTCAGACTTTTCGGTATGCAGTGCAGTCATTTAGTCATTTGTTCATTCAATTGATTTCTGTATATGTTCACAATTTTGCGAATTTATTGCATTAACTTGTAAGAGAAATTTATATACTTGAGCTAAAGGTATGTCTTTTTACCTAAATAAATACGTATGTGTGCATATAAATGTATAGCTATGCGGATGTGAAAGCTTAATTTTCAAAGCATTTTCCGTCGCCCACACTAGGGAAAGAACATCTTCAAATCAAACCACAACGTTGTTTCCATTCAACCAAACAACCAAATCAACCAATCAACTAAACAACCGACCAAACTAAAGTGGATTGAAGCCAAAGAGCAGAATATGTCATTCAAAGGATTTATTAAGTTATATAAAATGTAATTGCGATTAGATGATGAAAGCTAAAAAGGTTTATACACGTATAAGTGTGCTGGAGTGTGTAAATTTTTGTCATGACTGCGTTAGTGAAGATAGATGTTCTTATGTAATGAAAATTTATAGCAGTTATGTACATATATATAAATAAGAGAAAATATGTTCGCTTAAGAATTTTGTGATCTTTTTCTTCTTTTTTCTCTTGAAATTTTAAATAGAAAATCAAGAAATAGTGTGTTTAAGTCAATTTCAAATTAATTTAAAAACAAAGAATCAGATAAAATTATATAAAATCAGTAAAAAACGTGCATTCATTTTGAAGCGAATTCTCGATGTCTAATTTCTCAAGTAAATCTATAACAATCGTGATTTATTTTGGTGTGTGTCATCTTTTATTATTTATTACCAATAGGTGGTTCAGGGAGTTATGTGAAACCGTTGCTACTTAACTGGCCCAATTGAGGTCAAAAACGTTTAGTTTGTCTTAGGAAATTTAGTAATTTTTGATACTGACGATATTCACCATTGTATTATCGCTTCAAATATGTTATTAAATGGTTGCCAAAATTGAATACGCTCTTAATTGTATCTCAGTTATTTATTTACTTAACTCAGTCTGCTCTTCACCATCCAAATTATTGATTAGTGGTTATTGGACTGAATATTATTAAATTATTAAATTGTCATGAATAATATTGATGTTACTCTTGTCATGTCTTTGCAGGGATAAGCAAATAATGAATTCTCAGCTCGATATTTACGCGTTTTTCTTTTCTTCTCTTCTCTTTTTTCCTCTTTACAACAAAGTAAATTATAGTCGAATAAATAAAAATGTCAGAAAGATTATAAAGTTACAGAAACTATTTACGGTCCATTCGCTTCCCGGATTATAACCGGGGCTACAATAATAACACCTCACGTAATTAACCATTAATTCAAACATTTCAGTATAATAGGTTACTGACCGATCCGATATACTTTTATATAAATAATTTTTAATAAATCCGCCTGAGTGGCCGAGAAGTCAAGAGTCGCTAGTAGCAACTCAATGGTCGTGGGTTCACATCTCAAGTGCGGTAGAGTTAAAAGAGAATAAAGCCTGAGATGCTAGTACTTTAAGACTTTAGTCTTAGAATTTATTCTCTGGCTAAATTTATACTAATAATAATAATAATAATTTTTATTAACACAGATGTGACAATTAAAATGACTTATTGATTAAAAAAGAAATTATATGGCACGTGATTAGTTTAGGTACTCTATGCACTTTATTCTTATCTGAACTCTTTGAGTTTTCTTTCTTGTTGATTTTGTGAGTCTTTTCAATTCAGTCCTTCCTTAATAATCGTTTTTCGAATTTATTTTGGAGGCTTTCAGAGCTCTTTAGATGTGTCGTCGAAGTCTTCTTTCTCTAATGTTTAATATTTTTCACATGGCAATTTTGTTTTCATTAGTTAATTTTTCTTTCCAGGAGCAAAAAATCTTTCCATTTCGCCGTGTTTAGCGAGAACCGAATCCTCATCTTTTCCGTTTTTTTTCAAGACTTTCTTTTTTCTAAGTACATCAAGAAGTTTCTAAGCTTATCAAGAAAGCAAGGAAAACAAATTTTTTAGATGGAAGAACGTGTCAAAAAATAAGCCAAAAGCTTACAGACTGTCGAAACAATAAGCCAAACTTACTTGAAAATTCCGTTGAACAAAAAGTTGGTATAATTTTCAAGTATCTTTGTTTGTACTCTGAGGAGTCCGTCCGGTTACTATGAATGAGCGAGTAAAAGAGACTTCACAGTGCAAAGTGTTAGAAAATGGCAAATCAGTGTGTTATCTTGGTCGAAATTTTTGATATAACAGCGGCTTCGCAAAAGAACAGTTGCGCAGGCTATAGGTGAGTGTTTCTCACACAGTTGAAGTCAGCAGTCTTCAGCCAGTAATCTAAATACAATGGAATTAAATGAGAATGTACGAAGAAATCAGAGAGAGCCAACGAGTTTGAATTCAACAAATGTCCTATGAAAAGCCAAATGAAGTACATTGTAAAGTGATTAAAATTTTTGTATGATCACATTAACAACATTATTTGGGTCAAAGACAAAGCTTATTAAGGATGGAATGGACCAATCCAGTTTTACGACCGTTTACCATATAATAACCAACTTGGAAAAAGTCAATATATGAAAAAATACTGTAATTTTTTATACTTCTTGACACAAATCGACGAAGAGTGGTAGTAGAGCTCCGTCTCAATCAAACCTTTCTCTAAAAAATACTCTTCTATATGACAGCAAAGTCTAATTTTTAGCGTTTTAGGTTGAGAGTTGCTCTAAAATGGTGTTTCGGCATTCAAATTTAGTTTAGATCACAGAGATTTATTCTTTGAGTTACCTCCGCTGTAAGAGTTCTCTTAACAAATAAACCGTTTCCATTATAGCAATATTTTGTGATTGATATTTTTCAACGAAAGTTAAGGAATTGAGTTAAGGCATGTGTTGTAGGGTATGGAAGCACTGGTCGTATCGCAAGGTAGCCTTGTAACTTGCTGATGTCACTAGTTAGGTACATAACTTAGGTTATTTGATATACTTGTTACAAAGATAAGAAATACACAAGAAAATCTAGCACAAATACTAGTTGGCCACGGCCCACCATTAAATAACGTACATTGCTCTACAGATATTCATATAACGAATTTGTCAAGATAAGTTGTAATATGGGAAGCAGTGGAAAAAGTGCTCCAATCTCGACTATTGGGTTCGAAAAACACGGTAGTGGGCCAAATTTTACCAAAATATCTCAGAAGGTTTCGGTCCGGTGAATGGACAAAAGAAAACGACACAGATAGACACAGATAGGGTTAAATCAATTTATGTGATTCTGAATCGATCAATATAATAAAAAGTGGATCTATCTCAAATCCTTCAAATGCCTTTATATGTATTTAATGTATTTATTTGATTAAAAATAAAAAATATTCACTCTGTTATTGTTTAGACAGAAAACAATTCTCATGACTTTTTCAAGTACCTTTGAAGGATCAAATTTACATCAGGCATCATGCTTATCAAGTTTATTCCCAAGAATGGAGATAATCCAAGACAAATTATCAGGTAGTAAGTCAGGCCTAAATAATCTATGGCGCTTCAAGTAAAAATTTGTTAGCGCTCTTCATAATTGATAAATTTGTATAATTTTTAGGGTCTCAGTTGCCGAATGTTATTTTGGAAAAAAGATGTAATCGCTGGATTTGCGATTCTCCAAACGTGGTCAATCGTCTCGCTGGTGGCACGCTCAATCGAAAACGATTTATTTGCATCTCCAATCTTTAAATGGAAATTTCGTCGTCTGTAATGATTTTGTAAAGTTTCTTTACGCATAACGACTATCACTTTGATAGCTAAGAATATTCTAATGTCATATTAAGGTACCTGGAGAAGGTATTTCATGAATTGTCAGGAGAGAAAGGGTGTTAAGTTATATTTAAATATGACTAGCAAAGGCATAAACCATTTTTTTTTTTTTGCAAAGCTCTGTTAAGCCGTTAACAGAAGTCTGTTAAACGAAGTCTCGGAGGGATTTAACTCAAAACACAGTTAAAATGGGACATTTCGAGAATATTTTTACAAAATATTATAAACAAAACATGACTTTATGTAAATTAGGTAAGTTTCGAAAGGACAACATATTTCCACTATATCATAAGTGAGGTTGATAAGGCGAAAGTTTGTGTAGCCAAACCATGCCTTGTGAAAAAATGAAACCAGCACGGCATTAATAGCCCTTCCAACGATGTGCGGGTTGTATTAAGTTTTGCCCGGAGAATTTTTTATGGCAGACGCAGTTCGCATCCGCATTCACACAATTATCTCCTATTTTAACCAAATTTTTAAAAAATAAAAACAAAAAAAAAATTATTAGCAAACGTAAGAAAACTTTAATTTTAGAAACATATGCATATATGCACATACATATACGTAACCATCTATGAACAGTAACGCATTGTTCGTGGTTTGGTGGCTGTTGTAACTTGATAAGTTTTGCAAAACAACTTGATTAAAAAACCGCAAAAACCTATTGAAGCACAATTACAATGAACCGCAATACTTTTTTGCATACAAACACATTGACAAATATTTTTCAATTCACAAGAACATACATTTTTGTTATTACTTCGCTGCAACAACATTTTGCCGTTTTACAATTTTACCATTTGCCATTTCAATTGATAATTTAACTAAAAAGTATGAGGGAAGTACTGAATATGGAAAACAAACAACGCGGGACAAATGGCCAGAAATAATAATAATAAAAAAAAAGAAAAAAGAACAATAAAAACTAAATACATCCAATAGTAACAGGAGAGACATAGCTGGAAAACAATTGCTACACACGATGGTGATAAAATAGCTTCGGAGTATTATAATGAAAATTCTGGGGGTTGCTTTCTTTTTGGGTTTGTTTTTTACAAAAAAAAAAGAGAAAAGAAACGCAAAAAAACGTTAACTTTATTTTCATGGAGAGGGTCATGTATATGGGTATGTATATGGGGTATATATATACGTATATTTTTCAGGAGTTTTTTTTTGTGTTAAATTTATTTTATTTTTTCCCCTCGTTTGCTTTATGTTGAGCAGAAAAAATTACATTCAATTACTTTTACTTTCGAAGCATGAAATATTTATGTAATATAAGTAATATAAATGTGTATATACATTTGTATAAATGTGATGACTATTTTTTTTTTAAATTCTATATTTTTTTTAAATTCTTTGAACAATATTTATTTTTAAGAAAATTATTAAATCTTAAGCTACATTATTTTATTTATTTATTTATTAATTTTTTTGGAAAACCTCAGCAGTTAAAAGTTTTATTTTCTTTTTTCCTCTATTCGTATTAAGTAATGAATAAAGTTTGGAAGATGGCCTGGGGCTGATTCGTCTATGATACCGAATGCAAGCGAATTTATATGCAACTATTTGGCTAGAAGTTGTATTGAGAAACAATTTGTTGTTGTACAAAATATTTTTGAAACAAATTGTTTTGGTTAACAAAGTTTTTACAAAAATATAAATTGCATTCCTGTGCCTACCAATACCGATTTGCTGCCATCTCGTGAAAGTGTAAACTTGTTTTTACTATTTGTTATGTACTTTTAAGTGGGTCCGAACTCGTGCGTTGTTTGTACAGTATATTAAATAAACTTGGTTATTCTTTTAGATTTTGTTGAATTCGTATGTACATCTGCGCTTTAAAATTTACTACTAAATTTGATATGTTTTTATAAGCTCACAAGTTGGTTTAAGCATAAGTTAAGTGGTTTAATAACTTTATAGTTTGACTTTCTGACTTACAAAGTGTGTACAATAATTTATGCAGAAATTACAGGCCTTCAAGTGTACTGCAAAACGAAGTGTACTGAAATGAATGAGTTTATCAACATCGTTATAGAATACCATTCTCTTATTATGTTTACGCTGACTTGATGGATCCAGACACAATTAAATACATAGACGTTGCACCATTTTGTTCAAAATTGAGATTAGGAGATTTTTGCGGACTGTTTGTGTATTTGTTTATTTGTTATTAATAACGGTAGTAATGTTGTTATTTAGCATTTGTATGGTTGATTTTTTTCATGCTCACTGTTAAGAGTTCATGCACCCAATAGAAATAATTGCGTACGTATGCGAAATAATCCCCGTTACAGAGAAGTATCTCTGCGAAATAATCTCTGGTACAGAGAAATAATTGCGTATTTTGGAGACATGGCACGCAGAGAAAAATATGAACTCCTATACTTAATAGTGGAACGCCGTATCGAAGGGCGTATAGGCATGAGTAGGAAACACATGTCATGGCTATGTAATATTCCAAATTGAACAGGGCTTAGAACAATCGGTGAAATTAGACTCACGGTAAGGAGTCAAAAGAACTTTTGGGCTTCAGTTAATAGTATAACTTAGGCAAAATATTATGTAAAAAATGTGATGACCTACACCCAATAAGGGATAGATTGTAAAAGAACAAGGAGAAGATGATGAAAATGGGTAAGATAAGTGCGAAATAATTATTTCTTAAATTAGATAACATCGGTTAGGCTAGGATATGTAAAAGTTGCCCTTGCTCGATTGTAATGTTTTAACTTGTTTTTATTTTAAAGCAATCGTGTACGTATTTAACTTCTAAGTAAGAAAACGTAGCAAATTTTGAAATCTGCTGTTCTAGTTAAAGAATATTTGTTAATCAAAATATAGTGCGCCTACCATTAAATTAAAAACTTAATTTATGAAAACATACTGCATAGAGTTTCGTCCTCACACTTACGACAAAAATTGTTTTAAAAACTTTAAGTTAGTCATAAACCAAGTAAGCTGAAGTATTAAAATTAATCGGTCCCGCTATTTTTCGGTCTTTTTACAGAAAATATTATTATTATTATAATTTTAGACCAATGAAATAAAATCTTAGACTAAAAAAAAGACATTGAGCACCAGCAACACAGGCTATCGGCTCTAATTTATAAAAGTATATTAGATATTGAGCCTAATAGTTTTGATAAAGTTATATATTGTATTGATGTTCTGTTCTGTAGCTATCTGTACAATGTCCTTAGGGGTTAATCGTTCCAAATACTTCTAGCCAAAGTAAAGTTAAGGCAGTCATAGATAATATGATTTATAGTGAGAACTTGTCCACAATTGCAGATTGGGGAGAAAGATCCATTGGCGAGTTGTAATTGGACTTTGTTATCTTTTCATAATTCTCTCTTTAAATTGCGCTATTATGTGAGCAGATAATCGTGAAGAGAAATGCTAATTAACAAAACTTCATTATTTGACGGAACACTACTGTCTTCTAAAGAGCAGGGAAAAAGCCGGCCGGCCGAAATCCCCTACATGCGTGTTTATACGTATACGCCAACGTTACAAAGTATCAAACGACGGCTCATTATTGCCGTAAAATTTATCATTAGCATTTGCAGTAATAACTTCAGGAGCTGGAGCTCTCACTTAATTAATGAGTCGTTCGATGGTTTCGAACCATCGAGCAGTAATTCAACGAGATTTTAGCTTCGCAATCTAGTTTCGTTTCTTTGTTTCCAAAAAAAAGAATGCAATCATGCATTGACTGGTTTGTTAAGTTCTCTCACGAGATAGAATTTAATGGCGTGAAACGTGTTGACGCAATTTTTGTCGATTTTTGGTGAGTATTGATTTTCGGTGCTGGAGAAAGAGGTTTTATTTGAGAAAAGGAGGATAAAAAAAATAATGCAGAAATGTTTTTGTTAACAAAGTTGTTCTCTTGGACGGAGTTAATATAATATTAAAGCGATTAATTTCTAAATTTACTGTGAAATTAAGACGAACGAAATGAAAACGTTGCTTCGAATGGAAAGACAAAGATTTTTAAATATAGACAATCGGTGGTGTTGTTGGTTTTTTTTTTTATTCACATGGTATTTTAATTACGATAGCAAAGGATATAATAGAAAAAAGCAATGATTAACACGAACGAGCAATAACGCACGATATTCGAAATAATTATCTTGATTTTCCATTTATATGTTATATATACATTCCATGTTCTACTATTTTGGAATTATATGCAAAATTGCAGTACATTTGGCGTTTATATATAGAAAATTGAAATTGTGGAATCTAAAAGTACATAATATAACGCGCTATTAGTAGACAATATCATATTGTAATGATTTAATATCAACTGTTGCGCTGAAATGAAATTATATTATTTTTAATATTTCAACCACATAACCCTCGGTCATATTGTCGTGGGTCTTGTAATTTAATTGCCTTAGCGAAAGCATCATCATTATTCGCAGCGATGATAAACCTATATGATACGTATAAACTATTATATGCTTAAGTTCTCTATTGTTATTATATTTATATATATATATCATTACAATTTCGTTATAATATTCAATAAATTTGAGTAATTTTTGGAAGTTAACATAAAAAATATATAGAAATATTCTAATTTTTTTAATGTAAGAAAGGAAGGTAGGTGCAGAGGTGTCTTCGGAACCAACTTCAGTGCTTGCTGAGCCGAAGAAAGACCGTAGGGAGTTGAGGCTCAGGGACCAGGTGTTCGGGTAATTAACTAAGGCGCATGTAATTCAATTTCTTTGGTGTAACCGTCCTAGGAATTCACGTGAGCAAAATATAGAAAACCTTCTACATCTCACGAACTGGCTAGCTTAGCTATGGCACGTACGCACGACTACTAGGCGTCCATTCCTTTTCCAGTGGTATTGGAAAGTTGCCCTAAACTTTATTTAAATAACATCTTTAGAGACAAGAGGACGTAGACTAACTACTACATTGGTTAATTAAAAGTGGCGCAGGGTGGTTCCCCAAAAGGGGGCGTGGTGGATGAAGCTAAACACGCTATGAATGAGATGTTAGCAGGTCTGAGTACGGTTAAAACGGATAGGAGTGACGCGACTGATATGCCAAGTGTCGAGAGAGCGCAAAGTGTTGAAAAGTTCGTCGAGAAGTGTATGCTGATGATCGATGACGATTATGACGGCCCATCGACATCAGTGCAGGCGGTGCAGATGAGAGAGAATCGGCGGCTGATCACAGGGTACGCAATAACGCGATACATCGGCGAGCAGCTGGGTTGCGAAGCGTGTTTGAAGGATCTCACGCCGGAAGAGAAGACTTTTGTAAAGAGGAGCGCGATGGAAAACTTTCGATAAATAAGGAAGACAACTTGACCCTCTTCTCCAAACATGTTAAGCCGTCCCCAACGCTAGAGGTCCACGAAGCATTTAACAGCGCGTACAACATGTTCTACGCCGCTAAGCACCAACATATGGTGGTGCGGGACATCGACAAGCATGTGCAGGCGGATATTGTGGAATGCCTTCTTCCAGCGGCGTGATGCACCGAACTAGTTTACTGGGGTTAGTGTTTTTTATGCCGCTGTCTGGAAAAAACTTCACGGAGCGCAGGGACATCAACATAACATCCTTCTAACGTAAAGATATAAAGATATTAAGATATATTTCAAAATCAAACATGTATAAACTTCTTATTATTATTCTATTCTAGATTAGAATAAAAAGCAAGTTCAGCTCTCCGGTCGCCGCCTCTGCATCATGAAAATGATTCACCCGCCCCCGATGGTAAGTGTTTTTTTATCCTATTTTATCCTTATTTACATTTAATTTTATACAAAAAGTATAAGCTGTTGAATGCCGCCCATCACCGCCTCATTGCTTCCTCGTCCTAAGGTAATTATAATGTTACATAGGTATATTTATAAAATTCTTATTGTTATTCTATTTTAGATTAGAATAAAAATCAAGTTCAACTCGCTCCGCCCAAAGCCTCATATCGACGAAAATTCGCTACATGCCAAAGGTGGGTTTGCATTTATCTTTACTTGGTGTTATTATAATTTATTCATTTTTTTTCACTTTATTTTAGATTAAAAAACAAGCATACTCTTCCACGTATCGCTTCAGCAGAATGCGATACTTCCGTAGGGCAAATGGTAAGTTTGTGGTCATCTTTATATACAAAATTTAGTAACCACAATATTTTTCTTTTGCAGATATCAGCACAGCGGCAGTGATTTTAAATTCAGTTTACAATGGTGTAGGCATAAAGGGGAGCCAGCCATTCAAAACAATTGGCAACGCGCTTATCACGGTACCTCTAGGGTGGTGTGGAAAACCACCTGCAGCTGCAGCTCAAGATATATTTGTAAAAGTACTATTAAATATATGCGTATACCCGATGAAGTGATAGACATGGTAAAAGAAGATGCACAAGCAAAATCAAGAAACCGGATGGCCATCACAAGTTGATGGCACAAATATATATGGTTGGTTATTTTTTTATATATTTTTTTAATTTTTTATATTAAGAACTACATATTTTTTCTAGCTGCCACTTTCATTTTTGAGGACGGCTCAATTGTCCAGATATGCAAACATTCGATTGTTGTTTTCTATTACTCATGAGGTTTTATGTTCAGACATTCAAGTCTTTTCCTTTTAATTAAATAAAAGAAATTAAATTATCACAATATGGTAAAAAGGCGTCATTGTGAAAGAAATATTTTTCTGTATGCGCCACAAGAAAAGCTGGAACCAATTCGTCATAACCGCGACTACTGCCAATCGCACAACAAGCCATAGCAACCAAAGCCGATGATAGCAAAAGATCATATGCTGATCTTTTTTCGAAGCGAAAACAAAAGAAAGGCGTGAAGAAGTCACAAAATTCTTTTCTATTCCATATATAAAAGAAAATTTCGCACAAAATGAGAACATGGACTAGTAATTGATATAAAATCTCACTAATTGTCTTTTTACTTAGATACAGAGGCGAGTATCAACCTTATTCTGGCGTCATAATCAGTCATAGGAGAAATCGTTTTCTTGTCACAGCTCTTATGACTTTTTATAAAATTTCGAAACAAGGAATGCAAAGAAAGGCTCCTCAATTTTATTGTAAACGAAAGTTTTTAAGTCGCGCAGTCCACCCAAACAATAAGAAAAAATCCTTTACGAATTCTAGGTCATCCATTTTTATAAAGGCAATTCCGCCACGACGGTTGTTATGTATGCGAACTGTACATACTGACCCCATTTTGCTAAAATGTTCCAATAAATCTGTTTTACTTGTGTCAAAGTCCAAATTTGTTAAGTTAATTGCTTTTTCGATAAGAGTTTGCTGGATACTTTATTCGAATTGCAAAGGACGTGACTAGCACTTGCAGGTAAGGATTCATTCAAAAAGACATTTTCTTCCTCTATCCTCGCATCTCCTTCTGCGTCACTTGAAAATTGACTTTTACTTTTTTACTGTATTCATCAAATATATTTTCATCAAGATCACTATTTTCTCTGCTGCCATAGATACCATCTGGGCAAATCCATTGTATTGACTTAAGTGAACAAAAGATTTTGAGGGAGACGATAATTAATATACGATGAGAAAAGTGGTTGGCCGTTGTCGGTATGCGTGTATTAAATAAGAACAAAAAGGCTGTTAAAAATGATGTTAAATAAAAATGTAAGCAATATTAATTATAAATAGATAATTCATGCACAATCCATCATGATATCGCCATTTTTCAATATGACGACATTCGACTTCATGTGCTCACCTTGATATGGTTAGCAGCATTGAACTGGAATGAGCTATCCTCCTTGCTATATTTGCATACATCAAGAAGTGCGTACTTTTGCGGATGGGAGTAAAAGACCAGATTTGCCTTCGGCGTAGCACTTCAAAACATATTATCATGAGGACTGTCAAAGGCCTAAAAAAACGATTCCGTTGAACTAATTGACCCTTTTATGGGAGTGCAGTCTTGCATTAATTACGATGACTTATTTGAGATAGCTTACTTTTTCTACTAAATTACGCATTCGAAGTTTGTTATTTGTTTGTCTCGCAAACTGTCTTGATCAAACTTGAACAATCAAAAATATATTATAGTCACTCAAGGCCAACCATGAAATGGCTCAAATCGGTTCACCTATGGTGGAGCCCGAAAAATAGCCCTACGTAATCCAAAGTCGATATACTTAATTTCTATTTCGAATTGATATTATGAACTAATTATCATCTTAAAAAATAATCCTTTTTCGCACATAAATGCTTATATTTTGTGAGAAATTTTATAGGGAGTGCTAGTAGACCAACCTAATCCAAATACGGTGTAGCAGATTTTTGTAATTTTTGTAATTGTGGATCATTTCTTATAATGAAATATTAAAAATTAGACGGTTTTGCCTTACAAAAGCTTACATAGAAACGGTTTAAAACAGCTGCTCAAACATTCGAAATATTTTACGTAAATATAGCATGCCGAAATAGGTTCACTGAGGCATTTTGAAATTGCATTTTATTTCAATTTTACTTTGTAAAACTAGGCGTCATAGGAAGGCAGACGTAAAAGTGGTCGGATCCAAGCCATTTCTAATAGTCCCGTTCTTAACACACTACATGCCAAACTCACCCTTGGACAGAACAATACATGTGCATTTAGACGGATAGACAAGCTTTGATGGACTTGGATAGATTGTCTGTCCACGTATATTTGTTTATATTAATACATCCCATATACGTATAAATACTTTTATTATATAATAAACGCGCAAATACTTGTGATACATACAGAAATGTACGAACATGTTTATGTTAAATTTTTTGATTTTTTAATTATTTCTATTATATTCTATAACTATTATATAGTCATATATTAAATTTCGTTCTGCTATTATTTTTATAAGCATTTATTTTACTTGATTTGCCGTCAGTATAAAAACTCACAGTCAATATTTCAGTTGCTCGCTTATACGCCTAATCATGCCGTAATTTTACATACTCCACCTACGGTAGAGGGTATATTAAGTTTTTACGGACGTATGTAACACGCAGAAAGGCTTAAGATAGACTCACCTTTTATTATAGGGATCGATTCAGAATCATAATCTGAAGTGGTTTAAGCTTGTCTGTTCGTCTGATGTCTGTCCATGTAAATTTGTGTTCAAACTGCATGTCGCAATTTTTGAGATATTCTGATGAAATTCGGTACACTGCGCTCTTTTGACCCAAGTACGAACGCTATTGAAAATTGTTGGGATCGGTCCATGTTTTTGATCACTCCGCATATAATGCTCTATTCTGGAAAGTTGTTATATGAAAAAAATTGCAATTTTCAAAATTTCTCGGCAAAAGTGCCTAAGTAGTAGTATTTCGACATTGTGAAACGCTATGAAAACTATGGGCCGGCATGGGCAATTTTTGAACCCCCTCTTATGTAACGAAAACTGAAGTTTATACGATAAAAAGGTACAATTTTCAATGCTTCACATCATAATAGTAATTTAACAAAAAAAAAAAATTAATTGTACCACATTTGGACCATCTCGGTCTATTTTTTGGATTATAGCAATCTACGAATTCAACAAAATTTGGACCATCTACGCCTATTTTTGGAGCCTGCTAATTGTAAGCATTAAACTTATACTATATTAGGTTGCGTTTTGGGCCCGCTTCCCCGTACTTACGCACTTAAAAATATGCCTTTATATAGAAACAAGATACAACTTTGTGTTCTATAATACACATAGAAGCTGTGTTAGACAATGTGGTGTAGGTCGGCCTTCCCCGACCATAATGTTCTTACTTATATTGTATTTGAATAAACCTTTGTTTAGAAAAAATTGCAATTCCTTATAAACTGAGACCTTAACCGCCACGAGCCTATGTATAGGGTCACATAAAACTGACGGTCAACGGTTTTTGTTTTGTTGTCGTGCAAGAAGGTAATATATGGTTCATGTTTTTAGCGTAGGCATCCTTGCATGTAAATACAGCAGTTGCTTTTGTGCATTGTTTGGCTCATCAATCTGAATTCTTTTATAGATAGCGCAGCATTCATCTGAGAATTGCAACTCACGTCCTTCTACTCAAATGCGTTTTTGCGACTGATAGACAGGTTGCAAATATTAAAGTATTAAGTTCATAAAAATGGTACTACTGGTTGAGACGAATAAGAAGAGAAGGATAAGAGTTCATGATGTCAACCAGTTTCAATTTTCGCAAATATCAATTACAAAATTTCTATTAGGGCGCCGCATAAATTGATCCACAGCATCGAAGTAAAATGACAGATGATGATTATCCTTGACAATGCCCAATTAATTAGTTGTTATCATTTGTCCTTGGCTCCGTTGATTTTAAGATCAAGGTCCTCTAATAGAACATCACTAGTAAATAAGTAAAAGAGATTCAGTTGTAGCGATGAGAAATATGATTTGCTATTTGATAAATTGAAAATGTTAAGAAAGCAAGAACGCTGAGGACTTTTGAGGTAATTAATATTTGTTGAATATAAGTTTATTTTTTAAAGATTGGCTAATGATTTATTGTTTTCCAGGTAGAGCCATTTGCCCTACGCGTTACTTTTTCCAACTTAAGTCCAAGAAACGTGTTATCTGAAGTCATTGATTGTTGGCGGTTTTAAAAAATGCGTACACCATGACGAACTTGAATTGTTTTTATCGTAGCGCGGTATGATCTTCTTTAAAGGAGAGAAAGAATTGCGAGAAATAAAGGAAAAAAATGGATATATTACGCGAAGGGTACGGCAAAGGGATTCGACTATCTGGCAATACTCGTACGATTATAGAAAATAGAAATATGCTGCGATACGACTATTCCTTCACAATATTCGTATTTTCGTTTACAGCTCTTTCTGTTTACCACTTATTGCAATCATTCACTCGTGGGTTCTCCAAATAAATCAAAGAACTCACCTTGCGCTTTTTCCGGTGCGAGCACTCGTAGTCAGTAATTTTCAATTCCAACACACCAAAAAAAATAAAATAATAAAATAAGGACCAAGTAATAAAAAATATTATACAGACTCTGCACAGAGACAAGGATACTTCATATCTAATAATTTTTCCCATATTTCTAACAAAATCCGAGTTCCGCAAAAGCATTCATTTTTTTAGAAACCGTTATAATAATGAAGCTTTTTACGAACAGTCACCTACTAAAGCCAGTAAACCGAATTTGCAGTTTAGTGCTGCTAAGATTTTCTGGAAGGATTTTGCGGCGTGTTGTTAACATTTTGCTTTCGGAATTTCTCTATGGTTATGTAATAGATATTCGGCTTTGTTGTCCATACAATTGATTTTTTTGACAAGCATTACGGTGGTTCGCGCTTCCCATATTACATTATGTCCCTTTTTCATTGCACATAATTATTCAACAGCAACATTATCTTTTGAATCGAAATGTCTATTCAATAAATATTTAAAATATATTTAATCACAAAATATTTAATTTTTTCTAAAAATTACAAAATAATTCAAGTCATCTTACCAGTTAGTTGATTGTTTTTACGTTGCTTGTATGCTTAGATAATATCCAATATATGTATTCAGCAAAGGAAACAATATAAAGCGAAGGGAAAAGCATCATACTAATAAAAGCTGAGCGTAGCAGATTTCTTAACATAAATTTCATGTCAAAATCATAAACAACTGCTGAAAATACAATATTTAAAATATGTTACTTCCTTTTATAATTAGCTACGCTTATATGCACTTAATGTAGCAGCAGCGTATTTCCAGGTGCACGGACATGTACCTACCTACACACCAATCATCCATCCAAGTAACTTACTAAATACATATGAGTGTATATCCAACCACTAAAACACTTAATAAAATGCACGATCTTTTCACATACGCTTGCACGCATACACACATAACTAGCACTTGCGTTAATAGCAAATAATTGAAGTTTTCATTTTTGAAAGTGTACAACGTACATGCTTTCGCCTACATAATACTCTTAGTATAAGCGAAATTGAAAGCTCTCTGTCACAGAACATGAACATAACGTATGTATATATATGTTAGTTATATTGTAGACAAAAACGTGAACACAACAACGTAGCAATAGTCTATGTATGAAAGCGTTTATGCGTGCAGCAATTTATTAACAAGATTGTTATTGTTACGGTTGTTGATGTTGTTATTTTGAAGGAGGAAAATATATAAATTATATTATTCCTTTTGTAACTTCTCGTAGACATAAAGCCGACACTCCACAATGTAGACTATTTAGCTGCGTTTTGTGCATCCCTTCATCTTCTTGGTTATTCATCCGCTTGTCTAATCAGTTACCAGCCAGTCTATTCTAGTATCAATTCGTCCACGTATCCGTTGGTTTGTCTGCGTATCCACCAATCCTCCTTCCGGCAATCGCGTTGTTTACTCTTTCTTCTCTCCACTTTTTCAACAAATTGTTCGTTGGTTTTATTTCTCCGTCCGTTCTTTATCCCGACGCCCTTTCCCTTGTTACTCCATTTGCCCGATTACACATTCGTCTTTCATCCGCTTATAATAAATAACTGCACCTTCCAAACCTTTCCTTTATTGGTATGTCGACCCATAAAATTAATCTTCGACACTTAACGTATTGGACACGTACACTATCGATTGAAGTTTGAAAGCAAACAAAAAAGTCAAAATGTGTCCATTAATGATATGCGATATACCACAAACGACGAAGTCAAAATTAGCATGTACACAAAAATACGATATAAAATGGCTCCGATGGGTTAACTTAATCTGATATTTTCGCTGAACGATTTTCATGCATTCGTCTTTGTTGATGAGTATTCAAAATTCTGCCCAAAGCAAACAAAACTTTCGTATTTATTAAGAATTGCTGATGTGGTGTGTGCATTGTAATTAATTTTCTACTTTTAGATAAGTAATTTTCTATGCTTTTCAAAGGAGTTTTCTTACGGCATGTTGAAAAGAAAATAGTTTTTTTTTCATTTACTGTTATTTTCTAACAACGAGTAATTAAAAGTTGTTTAGTGAAAGGATTCTTTTATTCAAGCTCCTCTTGTTTAGTTTACTTTTTTTGTTCTTTTTTAGGAGAAAATATAAAACGGAAAAAAATTTCTTCTGATCTGTATTTTTTTTTATATTGTGAAAAGGGTTTTGATACGGCGGGCGGCGGAAAAGGGCCACGAATAATAAATTACGGCGTTTTAGCCGGAGCCGATTTAAAACTAGATATATATATTATATATGTTACGTACGCTACGTATTGGATATTGTTACAGGTTCTTATATCTTGATCAGATTGGAGAAAAAGATAAAATAATGCGAAGTATTAATGTATACAAGGGGTAAATCTGATGATTTTGACCTTTCTCTACATAAAATAACAATTTTTCATTTAGTAATACTGAGTTATTCAGTGTACCCTATTCAACCCACAGAAACGGATTTGACTGGATACAGACGTTAGTCATGGAAAGCTCAAACTTGCATTTTCGGCACTCATTACTTCCAGACATTTTTGGTGATGCTGCTCTGTTTGCAGAGCTTCACATGCAACAGGGAAGATCCAAAAGCAAAGAAAATGGCTGCTGTGCAAATTGAGTGAAAATTTGAACGGTTTCAATATCGCGGCTTCATTGCCTGCCAGGGAAAAAAAGAAGAGTTGTCTGTGGTGACATGTTATTGGCGGTGAAAAGGTTGCTGCAGATGTCGACCTGCGTCAATTGCACAAACTGAACGTTGTATCATTGCAAAAACGACCAGCAATAGCTGATGCAAACTCAATCCCTTGCATAGGAACGGTTGTAGAGCGCAGGAGTGTAATCTTGAATGGGAAGATCCGCTGCATCTAACGTACACACCAGACTAAGCGCCTTCTGATTACCACTTGTTTAGTTCGATGTAGCATGGCATGGCTGAGACGCGGAATACTGAAGAGGTCTGAAGATGTGCCGTTGATTAGATAGCTTCCAAAACAATACCGTTCTTTTGCCTTGGTATCACCAAGTTTCTAGAAAGCTTTCATTTATGAAATTATATAAAACCATAACCTTCGTTAAATTTAAAGTCGTTCTAACTTACGAAAGGAGATCTAAAACACGTTACTTAAATACATAATGACCCATGCAGCTCCAACGTTCACCAAATTAGTGAAGCTTGCTAGAGAACAACGAGGTTTTGCCCTCGTCTTGTTTCTAGCTAGATCGTTCGTTCAATTTACGCCAGAATACATTTATGCCTCAGCTGACGGTTACAGTAGCATAATATCACCTAAAGCAAGCGAAAAATTTAGAAGCGTAAGCATAAAACAAAAACGTATGTGTTGTAGATTAGCGACATTCTTTGCTCTTTACGTTGTCAACTCAAACAAATACGTAGAAATTGTTGGAATTCTGCATCTACTGCGTTAACTATCTACAGCCCTATAAAATGTTGTAAAACTTCTTCGCTTTTTGTTTTATCAAATTCTTTATACACGCACTGATATTTCATATATCCAAGAACCGAGACACGTGAGAGTCTATCGAAATTACGTCCGGACATTAGTCGATTTCTAGCAAGTTCCAGCAGTTTCTGACTTTGACCTCACCAAAAACAAAGGGGGCTGATACAATGCGGCATTTCTCCTATTTCCGGGCTGAAACTTCAACTTCACGGGCGTTTTACAAAACTTTATGGGAATTGACAAATCATATGGTTTACATTACAAATGGTTTATGGTTACAAATAAAGCAAAAAGAAAATAACGTACAAGAAGTAATAGAGGCAATTTATTTTAAAATTTAAAGTTGTTTATCTAATTTTTTTTGTCCTACACCAACGTACTTTTTGTTTATAATGTGTGATTTGTTATTTGGGTTATACTATACATTATTTTGTAGGATGCGAGAAAAAAGCAATAAAATCCCATTTATTTTAAAATTACAATATATTCACCAAAATGTTTTTAGAGAGTGGTAAATGGGAGTTTCCAAATTATGGATCAATTAATACACAAACATATATCTATTATACACATCTGCATATATCTAACCAATCTTCTTTATCATTAATACAATAAACAATTTATTTATTTATTGTTTACTTTTATGATAACTTTCTTGTTGTAATTTTTTA
The DNA here is from genome assembly GCF_014805625.2 of Glossina fuscipes. Classification (NCBI taxonomy): domain Eukaryota; kingdom Metazoa; phylum Arthropoda; class Insecta; order Diptera; family Glossinidae; genus Glossina; species Glossina fuscipes. The sequence goes on along the minus strand of NW_023998630.1, from coordinate 1,311,180 downwards.
TAAATTTATTGTTTACGTTTGCATTGATTTCTTTATTTTTGGTTCTAAAACCATACAATTTTGTTTACATTTTCCTGTAAAACAATATGGTATTGCGGTGGCCTATTGTGTTTACCACTTGATAGTTCTCAATTCGAAAATGACGTGTCATTGTTTCAAACCACTAATAGCTTATTCGTTGGGAACAATAAAAGTGTACCTGGGTGGCTGCTTAATCTTGTGTTAAAAGAAGAAAAAGCAAACGTGATTATATCACCCTTTTCAATAAAACTGTTGTTAGCTGTATTAGCGGAGGCCACTAGTAACAATACGCAGACTCAACGAGAACTATTAAATACGTTAGAAGATATTAAATCAACTGACAATCTGCGTGGTTTTTATAGAAAACTGTTGGCTTCTTTAAAAAAAGAGAATCCCTATTATAGCCTCAATCTGGAGACTAGAATATTTGCGAGCGAATTTATTGAACCTGAGCAGTTATTACGATACAGGTATAGAACGTTTAAATTTCACCGATGAACAGGGATCAGCCGATTTTATTAATAATTGTTGCGCTAACGCAACTAATGAGCATCTCAGGAGCTTAGTTCGTAAAGACAATATTACAGCTAGCAAATGCAATTTATTTCCACGGCACGTGGCGGCACCAATTTAACGGAACCTACGAAGGACTTTTTTCCGGAGCTCCAAATGCAGAAACGCGAGTGAAATATATTACAATTACGGATTATTTTTATTATTACGATCATATGAACGCCAAAATTTTACGCCTACCATATCGGGGCAAAAAATTTTCAATGTTCTTTTGTCTAAAATTAATGGTAGTATTGAGGAATTTCTTGATACTGTCAACAACGATCAAGTTGCAACTCGTGATGGAGGAGACTAAGTTGAAAGTGACTTTACCGAAATTTCATTTTGAATTTAATAAAAACTTGAAGTGAACGTTAATTGACTTGGGAATACATGATATTTTTACAGACCACGCTTCGTTGGCAGGCCTAGCTAGAGGTGCCGATGTTGAGAGTAGACTAAAAGTTACGAACATATTCTAAAAAGCCGGCATTGATTTCAACGAAAAAGGTACAGAGGCTGATGCGTCCACAGTTTTCGGGATTGGTAATAAATTTGGCGGTAATCCCCTCCTTGAAGAACTTAATGCCAATTGTCCATTTATATTCCTTATCGAGGAAGAGGTGAACGGAAGTATTATGAGAAATTCATGCGATTTTCGTTGTAAGAAAACCTACACCAAAAATTTAAAAGAAAAATTCATCCGATTTTCGTTTCAAGAAAACCTACACCAAAAATTTAAAAGAAAAATTCA
>NW_023998630.1:1301658-1309843 GCF_014805625.2 Glossina fuscipes | reverse complement strand
TTTTCGTTTCAAGAAAACCTACACCAAAAATTTAAAAGAAAAATTCACCCGATAATTTGGATTATTTTATTCAAAGCGTCAGATAATATTCACATCGGAAGATGAACATTACTTCGTTGAAAATTTGGCAATGTTTATGGGCTTGGCATGTACGTAAGATAAAAACAGATAATTATGGTAAAATGGACATAAAGTATTTAGAAGAATGGTTGTAGAAATGCATTAGTGATGGATGGAGGTGCACCCATAATGGTAAGAATAAAAATTTGATTGTATAACATCCAATCGCATAAAAATCTTTTATGCTGTAGGTTTCAGGTACTTCCGGTACTACTGTTTTTGGGACATTTGACAATCTCAATTCTATTGCTCGCGTATGTGAAAAGTATGGTATATGGATGCATGTGGTCCCTGCCAGGGGAGGTGGGGCATTAATTTCACCAAAATATCGTCACCTTCTAAATGGCATTGAAAAGTAAGCACATTTTTAAAATTAATAAGGCATCTATTTTATTCAAAACGGATTTTATATACTCACTCATTAGAGCAGATTCTGTTACTTGGAATTCCCCTAAAATGCGTGATGCCTCGCAGCAATGTTCAACATTTCTAAGCGAGTGTCTATTCCTAGCCAGTGTATATTCTTAGCCAGTGTCATTCCACCAATGCTTCCTTTGTATTTCAAAAGGATAAATTTTATGACGCGTCCTATGATACCGGCGATAAACATAAGTATATGATATATTTCACCAAGTAATTCAGGTGAGTCAATAGCACCATTTATTACTTTGATTACGAAGGAAAAGCCAAGAACAAATCTATGTTTCTCGAGAGACGGTAAGGACAACAGAAGCAACCTATTTTCATGGAGGGGAAGGGAGGCAGCCGGATCCCAACCCAAATTTCTAAGAGCTAACAGCAAGAATTGCTTTTGAACAGATTCAATTGAATCTACGTAGGACCTATATGAAGGAGACCACATAACAGAGGCATACTCAAATATAGGTCTAACCAAACACATGTAAAGCCTTTTCGTAATATAAGGATCATAAAGCTCTTTGGACCACCTCTTTATAAAACCAAGCGCGGACCTAGCTTTGCTTAATATGCTCAATATGCAAGTTAAAACGTCTATCTAATCTGTGGTCAAATAGAACGCCTAAATCTATGAACGTATCGACGTCCTCCAACTTAAGCGAATCAATGAAATACTGAATAAAGAATAACTTTCTTCTTGAGAAAGAAGGCCTCTTACATTTATTTAGATTTAGTTTCAGAAAATTCAAAGGGCACCATGCAACCAAATTATTCAAGTCACTTTGAAGCTGATGTGATTGCGATTCTACGGAAAAAGAAGAAAACAATTTCACATCATCAGCGTACATCAAGATCTGGCTTGAATTAATCACAATTCGCTCAAACAGCTTAAGGAAGACACTCAATTTAGCTATGCCTCTGTAGTTCTCAACAAGTTGTCTACTTCCACTTTTGTGAATAGGAATAAGGAAACTACTCTTCCAACACAAAGGGAAATCACCGAAATTCAAAGACTGGTTAAAAATCTTTGAGATAACACCATATAACTCGACAGCGTAAGATTGAAGGAATTCCTTCAGGTTCAGGCACACAACTATATTTTAGAGAGCTTTAAAAACATCATCCTCAGCAATAACCAAACTAGGAGTTGAAACCAAGTTAGTTATAGGATATGGGTGTTTTACGGAAAAATCGGAATTAGCAGTCGAAAAGTTTCGACGGAAGGACTCAGCGAACAGATTTGGGATTTCAAAATCATCCGAGGAATCAGAGTCATTAAAAGAAACATGCAAGGGATGTGTGGAAATTTTTTTTTTTTTAGTTAACAAATTTAAAAAAGTATTTAGGATTGGCAAACAGAGAGGATTTAATGAACTACAGCTATCCGCAATAATATCGGTGGTTTGAGAGAGTTAAACCTCTTGCCACGGAGTAAGCGAAATAGTCAAGAGCAGGGCTACTTTTCGAATATTTTTTGAATTGTTTCTCTGTTCTTGTAATATTTAATTGTCCTATTAAACCACGGGGGACACCTACTTCGAGCTCGGTACCGCTTGATCGGAACAGATGCAGCAATAGCTAGGGAGCTAAAAGATGATATATTAGCAATACAATAGTGATTTTATGAAAATCGTAATATTTATTTGAAAAAGTCGAATTTGGAACATTAAAACAGTTCAACGAACCATCATGCTTGTGATGAAAGGAAATACACATTGCTGGATGATAAGTATCCTCAGGTAAACTGAAAGATGGACAACGATTTACACTAATCTCAGGGAAATTGGTAAAGTAGAGATCAACCAGTCTACCATTACAATTAGGGGCACAGTTGTATTGAACTAAATTACGATCAAATAATTCGTTAAAGAACTCAACAGCTCTATCAGTTTTTGAAGTAGGGATCAAACAGCCAGAATTATCACTTTTACACAAGTGACTTGAAGGAAATTGAAGTATACCAACGCAACTACCAAATCGGTGGGTTTCAACTGCTTGGCCACTTCACAAATAAGGGCGGCCTGTCTCTTATACATGGAGATATCATAATTTGGGGGAATAGCTGTTTATTAGGCATTTTCACTCGTATGGCGATAAATTCAACGTCAGAAGTAGTAGGAAACTGAATTGATTTGCACGGAAATGACAAAGATATGGCAATTAATACACCACCATCAATACGATTGAATCGACCGTTTCTGAAAACCTACAAAGAATTGTGGAAAATTTCAAAGGAATGTAGATCAGGTTTTAACCAAGTTTCGGTGAAGGCGCAACAGGACAACTCCGTGTCCACTGAATTTAGGAAGGTAGAACGAATTTTTGAATTTAGGCCCCTAAAATTTTGATAAATAAGAAATGTTCCATATTTGTGCAATACGGCGAATGTCAGAAAGAAGAGAAGAAAGAGAAAGCAATACGGAAGTAGTGGCCGGAGTTTAGCGGTTGCGTTCTCGATAAGTGTTATACTCTCATCGACTGAGCATTCATCGGCAAGGAAAGATTTAAGAACTACTATCTCTAACTTAGCAACGGCGTTTCCCTTGAATTGGAAGAGGAGTGTCGGAAGAACTCTTTCTTTTCTCTTATGAAACGAATACATTTTTCTTTTCCGATATAGTTCTCTTCTACGAAGGCCATCAAGCTGCTGTTCGTAGCCAGTCAGTTCTGACGGCATGGCGAAGTAGTCAAGGACTGGAATACTTTTAAATGTGTGCTGTGCTGCTTTCTTCTGTTTGCTCGAGCAGAAATGGCGTGTAGCCTTTCGGAACGCATGAAAAGTCCAAGGGCAAATGTGTAGTAAGGAATCGTCCAAATCTATATAAACTCACTTATAGTTGAAATAGTGGAGATCTGGCTGCCGAGGGAAAGATTGCTTCTAGTAAGTACGATACACTTCCCATCGCACAATGTCGTTGTGGTTCTGGTAAAGTTTAGTGGGAACGTTAAACAATGAGGTTGACCAGGGTTGCAAGAAAAGTATCCTATACCCATTTCTTTCTTATATTGTTGGATAAGGACTGGCCGTTTTCTACACAGGCATATGGGTAGCCTGGGGTTCACAACTTTTGTTTGCTGCTTTTGACCACAGTAATATTTTGCAAATACCATTAGATTCCTGAATGGGGAAAGCTGATTAAGGAGGTATCTGTGATTCGTGATGTTTAGACGTTAAACGTATATGCAAAACGATCTAATTTCAAATAATGGTAATCTATTAATCTAAAGTAACTTAGAGTTAAAAAGTATTCAAAAACTAAAATAAGGGAATATGACTTCAAGGCACCCTTTGATCTACATTTAAACTTTTGTTTATCGTCCAGAAATACATTCAAGAGCTTATAACTAAACTTGAGCCGTTTACTTCAAAAACATATAATTAATATAAAAAAAGGAGGAACATATTTTTAAATGCTTATAAGCACAAATCGATGACAAAATTTGTTTAAAACTTTGCACTAATTATGAAAAAAAGACTTTCTACTCTCTTCACCCTGACTTAGTAAGGTTTTTATTTTGACGTGCACACATAATAAGTGTAAGGTTAGAAGGCACTTGAGTGAAGCTCATGTATGCATTTGTTATTGTTCGTATTTCTTTCTCTCTCTCTCTCTTTGTCCATGTATGTTGATCTTTATTTTATTTTCACTTTCAGCATTACACACGCAAAACACATGAACATGAATATGAAGACAAGAGGCTAAAGAACTGCTGTAGGCTTTGCTTGTATTTTGCAAACAGAATAAAGCTGTTAACAAACGTTTATAAAAGGTACGTTAGTACATGACGAAATTTGTAGTAGGCTACGACGTTTATGTAATTTTAAGCAACTGACAAGCTAATAATAATTATAAGAATAGAATGATGTTAATAAGGGGGACGTCATCTAATTTAACAAAATCAAACAAAACGTAAATTTTGAAAGTGAAAAAATAAATAAGAAAAAATATGCTAGTTGCAGAAAATATTGTTTAGCTTTTACCACTATATAAATCCCATCTCAAAGTAAGTAATGTCAGTTTCCCTTTGTTATATTGACCATGAACATCTTGTTCCATTGTTGGGTAAACGACATTTTAATTGTAGTGGTCAAAAATTGCTTGACAACTAACTCTCTTTTAAATTTTTTTAGAGTCTATGTACATTCTTGAAAATAAATTTCACATTTTTCAAAAAAAATAAATAAAATAATAGAACAATAACGAGAAGATGAAGACACAGTAAGGGAAGAGTAACGTTAATGGATAAGTGTAGCAATGCGGTCGTGTGAGATATCAATTACATCTCCATGCCGCTATGAATGAAATGTTAATAAAAGAGGAAACTAAACAAATAAGGAAATTATATAACCCGCACAACTTTGCTATCTCCAAGCTGCTTGTTGCTACATGACGGCAGTAAAGCATTGAAAACAAAATTTGGAATATACGGAAAGCAAAGAATCGTCACGAAAATCGCAACACCCGTTTTTGTCCCAAACTTCGACCTAAGTGTATAACATGTGTTTAGCGTAGCGTAGTTTAAGCTATTTTTACATATTGTTATCTTTTTATAGATATATTACAAGTCAGATGTGATGTAAGTTATTTTTACGTATTGTCAACTTTCCTTATATATATTATTTGTTAAGATTTGGAGGCGTAGGGTTGTTTACTTTATGCTTGCAATCAGGACTTGAATGAAATATAGTAGAGTTGTTAACGGATTGGCAACGCCAATTTTATTTCGAGTAGGGGCATAGAGGAGAAGAAGGTTGCATATTCTTTTAGTTCTGGATCGAACTATCATCTGAATAAAATCACCGAAACATAGAAGTAATCCATAACCATCCGCAATTGAATTGCCCGTAGGGTCGCCGTTTAGGTATTGTTCCTCTAATTGATGGTCCTCGTAGACTGAAGATGATAGGCGATAGGCCGATTCATAATGTTTAGAAGTTTCAATTCTAATTTTTATTAAACTGTAGTTGTAGTTTGTGCTAATTGAATTACTAGTTAAATGAGAGGAAAATATTGACTAGAGTATAAACAATGTATTGAAATAAAAGCAGTTGACTTATAACGGTTAACCGGGCAGTAGACTTCTTATTCATGTTTGGGAAAATAAACATCAAAGGCCGCGAATAGCCGCTGAGGTATACCGTAGCAATAGGATCACTTAAATTTTCCAAAAAGGAAAATTTCAACCTTCACAGTCATTATAGGAAAACTGGATGAGGTTCACACGAGTGGAGCTAATACTGATAGTTCTAATGAGAGAGAGACGTAGAACGAGCACCTAAGGTTCGACGAAAATGGTTAAATTGACGAATAGTGAGCTTACAACCGAGAAAGTAGATGTGCTCTCATTTTATGTTGCACTGACGGTTTGTTTTTGGCTGATTTAGCTCATATTTAACCACCAATACAATGCAAAAAACAAGTAGACAAATAATAACGATTCAGAATTTGGTGTTGATAGAGAATATATGTGGTTCATAGGGTAGAGTGTAAAAACATCACAAGATGATTTATTGATTGCAGACGTATTAATCGATTGATCGTTGCAGCCATTGCTTTGAGTTTTCAAAAAATCCTGGTAAATCTGTACACAACTTTAGATGAATATATGCTGCGAATTATAAATTTCTACCGATTATAGTTTTGACTGCTGTTGGTCCACATTTGTTTTCTAATTCTTTAGCTATTAACTTAAAATATATTCGTAAAGTTCTAATTTCTTAATATTTTAAAAACCGACCACTTGTGGACGTATGGATTGATGATAGAACTTGTATAGTAACTTGACTAAGACAGTTGGAAATCTTAAACTGATTCAGTGTGTATATGCTTTATGGATTATCTGATGAAGAACAGAGGACAAAATGCAACTTTATAGATTGGTTGAGTGGTTTTAATAAAAAAGAGACCAACGTGGCTAGACCGAGTCTGAATATTACCCTGAACAAAAATATAAATGCTAAAGTTTTCTCAGATGAATATTTTTGGGCATTTTCGAAGGTGTGAAAATTGTTATGTTAAGCCCATATCTTCATGCAAACTCATGGCTTGCATTTCGATGCATATCTTTTCCGAAAATATGGTATGCACTTGCATTGATACACTGCATGATTGACTAACATTGATAAGACTTTCTCGTTACTCTTAAGCTTTACCATTTTCCGATTGAGAGCTTTTATTGCAATTGGCCACCTATTCCTTGTAAATAAATTAGTTGAGTTTTTGTTAGAATTGGATTTGTGCCGTTGTAATAGCCTTAACTTGTCTGTAAGTGGAGTTTTTTTTTTTTTTTCGAAAAGATCAAAATATTAAGACAAATTTTTCATTTCGTTTTTGTAGAGATTTTGTAGAGATTTCATCGACACAAACTTCCAAAAAGTTCAAAGTAATGTTTCTTCACTTAGTTGAATGCTTTTGCATGAAATTGTTTTTCAATTCTGACAGGAACTGTTTCTTAAATTCTTTTTTTACTTCTTGTAGATTGCGCATAATTTTTTAATATCTCAAGTAATGATGAGGAGTGAGAGCCCTTAATAGTTGCGCGTACACACTTGAAAAGTCTGGAATTCTGTTGATTACGTTACGGAAGTTAAACAAAAGACAATTGATCAGCCACTTCCGGTGTAGTTTAGTTGCTATACATCTTGCTCAAAATAAATTTACCTCTTATTTAGTAAAATACCTGAACTCTCGAGCCATTGCATTGATAAGCGTTTAGTTTTGATAAGGTTCATCTCCATTTTAGGTCTGGGACAACCTTTCTCAATCAAAGACTATATAAATATATGTATTTAAGTCTATCAATATATAAATCGACAAACCGAAAAGCGAATTTGATAAGCTGATGGTCTGACACACAATTGTGTAGTACTTCGGACAGTGAAAATACACTCCATGCAATACTTTTCCAAATAGTTATCAATTAATTCTTAAAATGAACCCAAATAGTGACGCGACTTTAAGAAAGGAAGGTAGTCCTGTCCGGTTGGGTTGAAAATAGAGCATGTATACGTCTCTTAAACCCAGGGATGAATTTTACACAAAAAGCGACAATGGAACAAAAAAAAAAACAGTTTTTTATTATTCCTCTTGCAAGCGGAAGAAAAACCAAACAGGATTTCACGCCAGCAATTGTTTAGTGCTGCTATCAACGTAAGTCTGATTGAATAGTAATTGTTTAGGTTTCTGCTTTTTTCCTCCCTAGCTCTCCGTTTAATTTGTAAAAATAATACTGCAAATGGATAAAGCATGCATGAAGCAGCAAAAATAAACCAAAATCGTATTTACAGGAAACCACAAACCAGAATTCTATAAAGTCAGCACACATCGGAAAAAAGAACATCAAAACGCGGTTAGGGAAAGTACACTCTAAGGCACAAGTAAATCTCCAATCTTTTATATTTTATTAGATGTTTACGTGGCTATGGGTTTGTATATGTGCGTCTGCATCTTTATGTGATATTGCTTTATGTAGCATATTATATTTTAGTGTATAGCTAATATGCTGTCTTTATTCACATAGTTATGTGGCAGCTTTTCTCCCTTTCTCTTTCAATTGTACAGTGTCTTCAACGTCTTTCACTGCAAATGACTTTACTTTGATACTTTTGGTGTATTTAAACATGTATGCATGCGAAATGGAGGGAAAT
>NW_023998630.1:1282777-1301558 GCF_014805625.2 Glossina fuscipes | reverse complement strand
AAGGTATTTGTTAATTTTTTAATTGCATTCGATTAAATGTAATTTATATAAAATAATAATAAAACCGAAAATAGTGGAAAGTATTTTTTTTTTAAATTGCTACTAAAAGTATATTATATACTAATTCTAATCTTCATACTTAAAGTATTTAAGCGAAACGTATGCAAAATTGCATAAATGTACTTTATATATTTGCCTTGGATTTTTTTTTAAGGATTTTCTATATAATGTCGATGTTGATCTAATAAATCAATCATTCTAGCGTTTGAATGACAGCATATTTACCGTGTTTCCGCTTCAAAGTATTTTTTTTTTTTGGTTTTTTATTAGTTTTGTAAAATTTTTTCTTTGATTTTATAAATTTGATTGACTGCTTTATGTACGTCGAAGTAAAAAGGTGCAAATAGAGAAAAATTCGGGAAAAAATGAATGGATTACTTACTTTGTGTTTTCGTTTTAAATTGTAAATCATGTGAAGTGAAGGAGAAAACATTTAAAATTATGACGAAGGTTTAATTGTAACCGCTGCTTTTTCGTATGGCTTCCATGAATCCTGAGTTTTGAATTAAAATTGGAACATTTTTATAGTTTCCATCTACAAGTTGGAATCGGTTATGGTATGCTCTTAATGCTTCGTTTTATATATTTATACTTCATGACGTCATGTTCTTTCCATTTTCTTTCATAAAAGCAAATAAGCTAGGTTACGTTACCTCATCTTTTTTATACATAATATACCCGAAAAAGTCCATTATGAAAGCTAGCGAAGCCTTTAGAATGAAGATGACAATTTATTAGTAAAGACGTTTCTTTGCCTAACTAATAAACATACTTTTCAGCTTACGCAAGAAATAAAAGCTAATTACTTGATGCTGTACAGAAAAAGTAAAGGTTATGTTCATATTGCCAGCTATAGCAGCGGCGAAAATATGCAATGAACTTCACTTTATTAATAAGACAATAGCAAATGAACTTCTTCATAACAACTTAGCGAATATCATGGAAAATCCTTTAATGTAGGAGATAAAATAAGAACATTGGTGGTAATCTACTACGTCATAGCTTGTGTAGCCCAATGATGTCAAGTGATATTAACATCTTAGACGCAAAACTAAGCAGAAAGAAAAATTTTCGATTTTTTTAAAGATTTTACTCGTGTTTTAGATATTGCCATTACCAGAATGTTTCATTTCCATCTATACGCCTCTCTGCTTCTCCTTTTGCCTAATCACTTCAATATCCGTCCATCTGTCTGTTCGTGTTTCGCGTTTGTGTATCTACATTTAAGTCCGTCGGTTCAACAGTTCGCATGTCCATCCGTTTCTTCGTCCGCCGGTCTCTCCATCTGTCAACGAAAGTAAGTTTGAAAAGCTGACGCCATATGAAAAAATTAATGTACTTAGCTATGCTTCTCTAAGTTCGATTAAAAACAAAATACGTTTCATATGATTACTAACTAATCCTATGAACATTAGAAATTCTACACACTAAGCTCAATAACGCATGTTGATATAGATATAATATATTTTTATGTGTAGATAATTTTATTATTTCTAAAATTCTATCTATAGGCTTTAAAAATAAAACTGGATATGCATACGTAAATATATATATTAAAATCATTTCATATAAGTTTTCGTTTTTCTTAAATAATTGAACTTTTTAATATTTACCTTAATTTACTATTTTCGTTCCTTCTCTTTCCTTTTCGCTTTCACATACGTAATACTTTATATAAATTCTCCATATATTTTTTGATTACTTAACTAGCTAAATGAGAATAAATCGGATTTTTAATATCATCTGCCATCCGCAAACTATTCCATACCGCATTACGTGAATCTCTCTGGAGAGTGCATTTCATATTATTTTAATAATGTCTTTCTAACATTAACGTATAGTTTGTTGAGTAAAAATGAGAAAAAAAAATCTACGTTGTCATATGTCAAAGTTGCTAGTGTACAATTGGCCTTTTTACTAATACTTGTGCAGTTAGTTGTGGTTGTTCTGGTTGCTTTTGGTACCATATCGCATGAGCTGCAATTCATGGGATTAGTATGAATTACATTTGTAAACACTTACACATATGTGTACGTTTATATAAGATAACATACACTTATTAAGTAATCATAATGTAATTATGAACAAATTATAAAAATGTGTTTGATTTTCTGCCATTCTTCCTTTTAACATTTCATAATTAGTCCGGTACTTACACAGAAAATAAAATTAAAAACATCTATTTATACGACATATGTTAGGTGGAAAGGAATTGACAAAGAAAATATTAGAAGATTATATATAATAAATGAGAACGATTAAATATTTTTTATAAAACGGAGGAAAGCTTTAGCTATAGTTGAAACGTAATAAACGATTTCGAGTATAGCAAAGTCGTAATAACTTTATAGCATTGAGTGAATGCAAAAGCTCGTGAAAGATTTTGATTAGTGACGTCTCAACCGAGATTTGTCTAAAAATGGGTAATCAATGAATATAATCTTTGAGAAAGTTGTTCTTGTGCATTGATTACTCATGGATTAGACCTCTGCCACAATGAAGAGTGATTGCATTAATTGGGCTGGGAATTCAGCGTTTTCAACTTCTGATGGGAATTGGAAAAAGCGAAGGAAGCGTGAATTTAAAAGTAATTTATTTAACCTATGTTCACTTCCTTCCTTGAGCTCATTTTTGTCATCAATCTGCATGAATATTTAAGTGTTAATGTGGTCACGGGTGAATAGGCTTTTTGAGGTGGTCGGCCCTTAATCTGGTGTTTATGCCTTTTCATTTCTCTTCGTAAAAATAAAAATAATTTGGAACGAAGTAAACAACAAAACGAAATTGAAAATTTGTCAGATTACGGATACTACCAACACTCGCTTGAGGAATTGTTTTCCGGGACTGCTGCAACATCCTCCCATATCACTAAACACTTACAGAAACAACAACTTTCCTTTAATTGGCATATAATCGCAAATTTATTGTTCATATATAAAAACCTACAGATGTTGAAATTACTTAAACCTAATTTTACAATAATTAATTAAAAACAAAAAATATCATGTATACAGTGCGTGTTTATTTTGTACAGCATATATACATTATATAATATATAGGCCGTCTTACTTCATTTCTTATCCTTGAGTGTCCTTCTTGATCGTTCACGCTTTTCCCATTCAGTTTCTTCTCAATAACTTAATATTATTAATTCGCATGTACAATTTGAGACCTCTATGCAGGATCAAGTCAATGCCTACTGCTTTAAAAGTGCATGAAGTATTGTCTGTCTTTTGCAATTATTTTCACATTTTGTTGTTTCTATTTTAAAGCATTTATAATTCTCAATCAATTCTTCATTTTTTCAAATAACGCGTAGTAAGTTTAAAAAGCGTCTCAAATGACATCACTATAGATAGAAAATGAATAATCTTCCTTTCTTTAAATATTTACGAACTTGTGACAGGGCTTAGAATGGCTTAATAATTTATCCTTATTACCTTATAAATGTTATGAGTACCTTACACATTCTAAACAGTGGAACTCACAATTGAGTATCTTATAAAATCATGCACACGAGCAGGGCGTTTAAATCTTATAATAGTCTTGTTTGCTTTGCGAATCATAAACGTTTATTGAACCATTGGAGGCAAGCAGACTTACGAGAATTTTACGAAATTATCAGGCAGCCCGATCAGCGATAACAGAAGATTTGGCAGGAAACGAGCTTCTGGTAATACAAAAGGATATATATACAAAATGCTTGTGCCGATAATGTTGTCGAACACGGTATCAAAAAATCTTCATTTCCCAATTGTCTGAATGTAGGATATGGCTAACAACCAACTCAATTTCAACAATAAGGAAACGACATCGCTAGAGATTGTAAAGAGATAGGTGCGTTCTTCAATTAGTTTCCAAATGCCGCTGGGTAAGTTGAAGTATCCCAACCGTGTCACTGGGCCCTAAAAGATTGAAAGTAGGTTGCATGTCACACACAAAAGTCATGCAAGAGTTAGTTTTAGATTGTGGCGCAAAATATGCGGGATGAAATATAAATGTATAAATAGTTAATTTTCACTTTCCTACATTATATATATGTTAAACGGGTCTTTATAAACTATGATTTTCGTATTATTTGATGCCTGATACACACTTTTGCTCTGTTTTGCTTTTTTATCATTACAGAAAACTTTAAGTCGCGATTGTCACTTTGTAGCGTCACTCGAGCATGGTTATGTTTTATATTCTAATGTCTTTAATTCTTTCTGGCGAATAGGATTCACAAAGGGCTTTAGGCCTCTAGGCATTTGCAACGCGCTCGGACTTTGCAAAGGGTTTGTTTCCTATTTGTGAAAATCGATGCTGAATTCTTCGATCGCCGAATTTTTGCAACTACAACATCGAAGTCTAGTAATACAACACCGATATCCAAAACATCTTCAATTTTTGTAAATCGAAGATTTTATGAAAATAGTATTAGCGGCAGCAACCTTAGGAATATAAATGATAAAAAAGATACTGCTAATATAAATAATATATCGGATCCTGAACTGTGTATGGTAAGAAATAAATTAAAAATCAAAACTATGTGGCAAAACGCAGAAAAAAGAACACAAAACTTACAATACCGCCAACCAACCCGTTTGGTGGAATTATAAAGCCAAAAAACTGAGTGAAACATCATCATACTAACAAAACATTTGTAAAAGGAAGAGATACGCAAACTCAGTCGGAAAGAAGTCCAAAACTGCAATTACAAATCCACAGGCTAGATAAAATAGCAAACATTACGAAACCTTCTTCTTGATTCACATGACAAATGCCACAAATTCCGCCTCATCAGCCACTCTAACATCGACTTTGACAACTACAGCTTATCTTGCTCCTTCGGCTCTGAACATTTTTGCCGTGTTAGCAGCTGGTAGATGAAAAAAAGGAAGAAGAAAAAAGGAAGTGGAAAACCCAGATAGGAGTTCTACCGACGGCACTTATGTACAACTGTGTGCTCAGTAACGTTTAAAATCTCAGATAGGTTGCTACGACGAAATTTCCACAATCGAATACAAAACAAGAAAATTCAACCATAAACAACAACTGAGACATCATCACACTTATCTGTACCTTCAACAATATTTTCTGAATGAGAGAGGTGAAACTATAGTTAATGGCGGATGGTGAACAAAAAATCGTTACGGAGAAAACCATGAATACTTACTTACAAATTACTATATTCCCGATAAGTTAAATTACAATTTCTTTCATAACATAATATCTTCCCTATCACAAAAGCGTAAAGCGCGTCTTAGCAAATTCAATGACGGTAGAAGTGCTAAGGAAATCATGACTGAATATAATTTCAGTAATAAACGAAAGAAAGCTCAGCCAGAGTAGCAATAAGAAAATTAATAAAGACGTTAGAGAAAAAGTTAGTAAAAGTAGTAATATTCACGTGCATATACTGCACGTCTAGCGTGAACAGTAAATTTTAGCAAACATAATTCGGTATAAATAGTGACAATAATGAAATTAACAAAGCCGACTTCTCAACGCAACAAAATGACAATAATTTCTTACAAAGATGTAATTATCATCCTGACCATAACACCGTTACCTTACGCCAGTTTCTATAATAGAAAAACAGAAGGAATTTAAAATTTGTATAGTATGAAAAAAACTTAAACCAGTCTCTTTATTAGAAAAACAGAAGGAATTTCAAATTTCTAACATTCTAACAGCGAACCGAAAACACGTTCTATTTTAAAGAAACAGGTAAACTTATTCTACTAAGCAATGAATATGCCCTGCTGACCGTGGCAGGAACACTAGCATCTTTTCTGGTCGTACAGTATACTTTTCTGGTCGTATAGTTTTGACAGTTTCAATGATTAACAAAACTTAGATATGCACGTAAGCGAAAGAAAAGTTTAAGCTGAAAAAGGTGTGGAATTTTAAAGTTCCTGGTATCGAATGTGTACTTTATTCGACAATCTTACTCCATAGCTTTGTTTTGCAAGTTCATATAACTCGACTCGCGCGGATTCGAGAGAAATGTTTCAATCGAGATACAAAAAACGGAATATTTGTCTTATTATTAATGGGTAACAGTAAGCATGCAAAAAAATGCAAAGAAGAAGAAGAAAGCAAGCAATCAGGTAAGCAAGTAAGTAACCAAATAATTTTTAATTTATCTAAGTGTAAGCTAAGGCAAGCAGCTAATTTTAAAAGATTAACTGTGCAAACAATACAGATAAATACTTTAGCTTCATTTATTTATTTATTTATCTTTACATTTTGTAAATGAATTTACAATGTATCGATTGTCTGTCAGATAACTTAGATTATACGCTCGCGTGTATTGAAAGCTGCACTTTAGATTTGAGTTTTTAGTCACGACCCTTTGCCGGGTCCGTTACTCATGGCGGCTAATTTAATTTCAATTAAATGAAAAGCAAGGGATTTCATTTTCCTATTTTTACTGCCACGAGAGTAATTTTGCATTAGGCTTTCTCTCAATGCAATAGCAGAGAAAGGGAAATACATAAATGTTTCAACATGTTGTTCAAAATTGAGATTAGAACATTCTTATTAACTTTTTGTTTATCTGTTATCGATAACACATTAACGCTATTAATTAACAGACCATTGTACGCTTGTTTTTTGATTGTTATCATTTCGATTCTGTTAATAGTTTCTTGATATGACGTTGCTCAAACGTGTGCAAATTAGAAACATATATAATCTCTGGTACTACTCTTTAAATAATAAATATTAATATTTTAAAAAAATATTTTTATTCTCAATTTATCGTTAATTTGTTTTGAAATAGATAGTCGCCTCCCTCTCAACGTAATAATTAAGCTGCCACTAACTTGATAGAACGATAAGTGGATACTTTATCGATTGCCTTAAACTCACTGCTCGATACGTCCACTTATCCTATCACGAAGTATAAACTCAAATGAAAAATTGCGAGTTTGCTCGACATCCACAGTTTTAAACGGATATCTGTTGCTTAAAATGTATTCCATATGTTTTACTCAACGTTGTTGTCAGAGAACAAACGCTGCAAACTGTACGTATGATGACTCAACTCGTTTGAATGCAGTTGAACTTCGAATTTGGTAAGTTGAGAGAGTAATTAAATGAGCGAACTTCGAATTTAGTAACTTGAAAGAGTAATTAAATAAGCAAACTTCGAAACAGATGCAATTATTAGTCTCATATAATCTTTTACGTTTTTCAACTTGATTTTTTTAATAATTCATATGTCACAAAATTTAATAATTTATTTTTATATAAGCCTTCACATTATATCCTGTTTGAAAAAAACATGTTTCCATGTTTCTGGTAAATGTATAGTAGCTATTTTTGGGTTGTCTCGGGTAATTCTGGTGACTTTAAATGCAAAGTCTCATAACTTTTTCATTACAATATTGTGAAAAATAACATTTTCTGCATGTTTTGCATTAGTTTGAAACGGGTTGAATGTTACAATTGCAAAATAAAAAAATATTTAATTTTTCTCGGCTTATGCACCTTGCTATAATCGATTTTGAACCGACGTCAAAATATACGGTGAAGTTCATTTTCAGAATACTTACGCCATTCCCATTTATTTTATTCGGAATGTAGTAAATAATACTTCATGGAAATGTGTTGAATTGTGATTCTGTATATAGCTTCCCCGCATATTTCAACAAGTTTATCTCAAGCAAAAAAAAAACAGCACAAGAAAATTTAAGTGAGCCATACCGCTCGATGTCTAAATCCCAGAATTGAATCAGTTAAAAAAGGATTAAACTGCCGCTTGGAAATATCGTTCCGCAGATTCAGGAAATTCTTCAGCGCATATAGTAATTATTTGGCCGTGAAAACCTGTCGACAAGGTTTTGTTTGAAAAAACCTGCACACTTCCGTATAAAAAAGAATTTTGTAAGTCTGTAAAACATTGAGAAGGATTTATAGAAAATGATAAGAAGCACGGTGCGTATAGGTGATA
Organism: Glossina fuscipes; assembly: GCF_014805625.2. Taxonomy (NCBI): domain Eukaryota; kingdom Metazoa; phylum Arthropoda; class Insecta; order Diptera; family Glossinidae; genus Glossina; species Glossina fuscipes. The sequence goes on along the minus strand of NW_023998630.1, from coordinate 1,293,556 downwards.
AAAGACATTTTCATGAAAATTTTATTTCAAATCAAGCAAGAACTCAATATGATATGACATACAAAAGAGTTTAATTCTCAATTACTTAAGTTTACCTAGTTTTTTTTTTTTTTGTTTTTGGACTTGGAGTAATGAAATAATCAATTAAAAAGCCACTGAACTTTCCTACCTTGAATTTCTAGAAAGCTGCTTCCTTTCCTTTTCCTTTTCGTTTTTAAACGATATGTTTGATCTTAATTGATCAGTTTGTATGTGACAACGGTTAAATTTATATTTATGTATGTGCATTGAAAATGCCAATTGTAACCACATGTTGGCCAAACGTGGTTAAACATAGCCAAGAGGAAAAAGGGCGAAAGCAGTAAAGGAAGTATATTTAATACGAAAAAAAGCATCTAGATATGTAAACATATGTATAGAGAACCGTAAAAGCCACAACATAACTATTCACCACAATTACAGTATCCCTTTTTGTATATAAATGTATATACACATATACTTATATGCGTATTTATGTGCATACATATCGCTTTGCTTTCCCTGTATCTAGCATGTTAAACAAGCCACACGACACAAATCATAATATGAAGAGGGTGCATTGGGACGAAAAGAGTAACAGTAATAACAATGAGTATAAACTTGATATTATTCTTCATCTATTCATTTTTGAAATTCTCTAGGAACAAATTAAATCCAATCAAACAGGAGGTATTGGTCGCTGAACAACACAACGACGTACATGGTTTATACATTACCCTCTATAACAATATCTATTTTATAAGCATTACTAAAGGTTCCATGATGTAGTAGTAGCTTTGAAAATTTCTAAATTGCTTTAATCGTCGTCGTCAGTTTCTTATTGAAAGAGATTCAAATATAAGGTTAAATTAAGACATAGCAATGGGTTTGCTAACTAATTCAAACATGACATGATTGGAAAGGCTTCGTGCTTCGTTCATTCAAAACCGCTAAAGCAAGAAAAGTTAGCACAAATTTTAAATATGCATCAGCTGAAAGTATTAGCTAACGTCTAACCTTTATGTACGATGTAGAGACGAATTTAGTAGAGAACGTCTTAAATGTTAAGAACAACATTTTCTTTGACGACTATTTTCGTGAAATTTGATTCATAACCAAATTCCTTATGTACGTTTTTTCGCCACATACCGAAATCATTACACGATGAAGTTGCAACAATTCTGAATCATTCGCTGATCGGAATTTTTGAGTCTTGTGAAACCCCGAATAAACATTTAGGTCTTGCCGCCTCTTCCATTTAAAAGAAAGTTTTATTATTGATTATCATTATGATAGGCACTGAAAGTTTCAATATCTAAAGCTACACTACTGAATCAATCTTAGCGTTCCCATGTGTGGAATCAGTTGGATGTAATATATTAGTTTGGGGAAAAAGAAATCCATTATTTTTATATGAACTTCAGGACTTTATTTAACATCCTTCGGATTGTCCGATTTGGGTCAAATATGCACCGTTTTGTTATATGATTTTTTGCCATTTTAAAGGTAACTTCAAAATGCCTCTCTCATAGAAGTCCTGGTCTCTATTTGCAAAAAACTCTAGTAGTCGATTTTCACAATCCTCCCTAGATTCCAATTTTTTATCATTAAAGAAATTTTGCAATGCAAGAAAAAGATGATAATCGCTTGGTGCCAAGTCCGGACTGTATGTCGGATGCATTAAAACTTCCCAACCAAGCTCCCGAAGTTTCTGGCGAGTCACTGGGCGATGTTACGACTGCTAACATGCCGGCCAACTTCGATCATTTCTCCGATTTTATCGACATTTTCGACGACCGGCCTACCTGTTCGAGGTGCATCTTTAACATCAAAAATTCCTGAACGGAATCTACGAAACCAAAATTGCGCATAATTGGCTGTTACAGTATCGGAACCATAAACACCATTCACAATTTTAGCCGCCTGGCTTGCATTTTCGCCTTTGTCAAAGAAAAACTGTAAAATGTACCGAATTTTCTCTTTGTTCACTTCCATTTTTAACACGCTGTAACTCACAACTGAATGCACCAAACAAAAAACAGCAAAAGAATTTTTTTTACTGCGAAATGTCACCTTTCCAACGAGCATAAATATGAAATGGTTTGATCGATACTTTACGAGAAATCTATCAGTGCAGCCATCTACCGAAAAATAATGGATTTCTTTTTCCCCAAAGCAATATTACTGGTTTATTATTGGTTCCTTTAAGCCAACACAATCAAGGCGAGGAAACATTATCGCGAATAACTTAGGCGATTGAATCGGTCATTAAACATTGGACAGTCTTTGCCAAGGAAAAGATGGCATAAACCGTTTTTTAAACACATCAAAATCGGGTCAGATATTGCGACATCCATTCATGGAAAGTTAGTGGCACTGACGTCGTGTTTGCTACTTTTTTAGTATATGGACCATATATTGCTCTTCCCCGTTAACATTCGCTTCAACCGATGACCTACGGGTAGATTGAACAGCGTTCGCAATCTTGTGCGCTTTCTCAAAATGTCATTTAATGAATTATAAAAGTTAGAAACCAGCACTTTCTTTCAGCTAATAAATGTTTGTGTGAATTTTTTGGCTTGAAAAACTTAGCCTGGAGATGATTCAAGAAGTTCTGGAGTTTTGTTCAGGCAAATAAGAAGCAGAGAAAAAAGTTTTTTAATAAGTGAATAATGTAGAAAACTATTGACAAAAGATATGTTTTTTTATAAAACAAATGGTTGTGAAATATTAATAGAAGTTTATGAGAAGTTTAAACAGAAAACACGTTTTTGGTGTTGAGGTAAATAAGAAGAAAAAAAGAATTTGGCTTATGATCGTTACGGAATAATATGGAAAGCTATTGAAAAGAGATGGCCTTGTCTTTTTACAAAAGGTTTTGAAGTATTAATAAATATAATAAATTCATTTATATACGGCTAAAGTTTCCCAGATTTTTCATTATAACTCCAGCTACTCAAGTGGTAAAATTAGGTCCGTTTAAGAACAACAAAAAAAAAGAAAAGAAATGGCATTAATGAAGCAAAAAGAATATATTTAAATGTATGTAAAAGTAAAAGTGAGATTTACCAAAAAGATAATGTTAAATTCTCTCAACCTCTGCCATCAAAGATTGTTAATCTAAAAGCCGGCAAGTACAGTACAAACATAATATATATTGAAGAATTTTCGTGGAAATAAATAAAATAAATGAAAGTTGCGCTTGACAGAACAGGAAAAAAGGCAAAAGGTGTTCTGTTTTTTTTTATTAACCAACTATAAATACTAAAATATAGAAAACCAATTGCATGCATACGCCTGTGATAGAAGCAAAACAATTGAATGATTTTATTTACATACATTTACCTCATAAATGTGCATAAGGGGCAGAAGATAATTGCATTAGCATTTGATAAGCAAACTTACACGGCTGCAATTTCAAAACCAAATATAAATAATAAGAGAACAAAAAAAAGGTAAAGCAAAAAAGAAAATCTAATGAAACCTGCTGCCCTGCAACCGGCTGGAAATATATCAGCGTACGATCCATTCCGTGGTACGATTATTCCGTCAAAATCAACCCGTGGTCAACAACAACAACTTTTCCACGATCGGTATTTAAATCGTTGAAAACACAAAAAGAATAAAAATTAGAATCGAAAGTGCTGTGCTAGAAATGTGTGGTTAAGCGGCTTACTCCGCCGCTGAAGCGGAGTATGAGTGGGTGTACGGACAAATGAAGGTAGGGGACTGGGGACAGTTACCGACCGATTAAGAAGGGACTAACGAACGGCGTGCAGTATGGACAACAGACCTTAGAAACGGACTTACACAGTGTAAACTCTTTGAAGGTTTGATTGAAACTTTTTTTGTTTTTCCTATATTAAGTTCAAATCTTTTTTTTATTATTCTAATTTTTTTTTTAAATTGTTTTTTTGTCATGTGGCACAGCAAGTCAAAATATAATTTCTAAACGCTCTACCGAAACCTGAGCTATGCCCATGAGAATGTGTATTGAACCAACTTATTCAGTGAACTTTGTACATTGAAAATGCTTCTTGTGTTCAACAAACAATGCTAGGCCAACTGATAAGTAAACCTAGCGAGTAACTAAATTGTAATAACTAGTGCCACTGGAATAACACATTGCGGAAATGATTTGGTAGGGGCCAACCTTAGCGACCAACCAGCGTATGCAGCGACTAATCACTAATCAGCATAACCTGTGGTGAAAGTGACGGGACAATGACTGATTTTTTTAATTAATAATAATTAAGAAAATTTATTTGTTTGCATTACCTGAACATGTTTCGTAACAATAAGAAAGAATATAAACTTTTTAATACTGTTTTGTTTGAATTTGAATCCAAAATAATTGTTTAACTTTGAATTGAAAGAAAAATGCAATATACAAACGAAAAAAAAAAACTTATTTCAAGTAGTTATCAAAAGTTTTAACGAATTTTCTTAATGATTTTCTTTGCGTCTTCATTCTTTTGCACGTATTTCTTACAATATTTATGCTCAAATATACATATATACTTAAGGTTCAATTACTCAATTACTATGACACGAACAAGAACAACAACAAGAAAACCAAAGTGCTAAAACCATTTAAATTAGAATGCCAAGTTGTTTGCATTTGACCAAATAGACGAAACACGAAAGGGAGAAACAAAAAAACAAAAACGAAGTGCAAAAAACACAAACTAACACCAGCAAATCTAGAAAATTAGAATTTCAATCTAAAGAAAATTCAATCAAAACGCATACAATTGAAATTTCAATGGCAATTAGAATTAAACAAGAGAGCAAAACGGAATGAGTGAGAAGAAGATTAACATAGAGAGTCAAAGACTTAAGGGGTGGGAGAGACAGAGATATGGAGAAAGAAAGTGATACGAGGGGAAGAGAAGAGAAAGGAGGAGAAATAAGTTTGGCTTTTTTTGTCTACAAAGAAAATTAATTAAAAATTTTGTCTTTAAACAACATCCAAAATGAAATTATGACGTATTTTAAAGCGAATCTGGGATACCCACCATTTCGAAAAAATAAATGAGTTCATACAAAATTCCGCAAAAATATTTAAGACGGCAGAGGGACATATGTACGATTTTGACCGAGTCTTAAATCCCTGGTTTATTGAGACAAAAAGAAAGGAATCGTGTGAAAAAATTTTGAATTTTCGATGGTATTTATGGTATAAATGAAACGTGTGTACATGGATTTGCGAAAATTTAGCTTTTATATATAAGTCGAAGGTAGGTAAACAAATTTTTATCAGTTAATAAAATATTTCTTTGATAAATTGACAATTTTTATAAAATATATTTTCGATTACTTAATTTATTTATTTAGAAAAATTTTTTAAGAGAGATAGACGTCGTGTGTCGTAAATTTCGTATAGAAATCTCTTTTCTTTAGGCACTTCACTTATTGCATGTTTTTGACATTTTTGAATTTTAAACCCATTCATTACATAGGATAGGGAGAATAGATTATACCCGAAAACCAGAAATCATTTTTGTTTCGTATGTTAAATAATATTATAGTACGTTAAGAACAAATTCAGTACGCTAACAAAATTCAGATGCTAACGAGTCAGTCAGCCATTGAATAAATTGTTTTCAGGAAAAATAGAACCATACAATCTTTGTAAAATCTCGCATATCCACCATTGTACTTTTCGCATTCTACTCTCCAAGTTATTTTAATTGACACCCATATCGCTCGTGTTAAGAAAAAAGTAATCGCGGTTTCTGGAAGGAATGTGCAAAATAATTTTGAGCATGTTATCTGCTTTGTGTTATTATAAATAAGCATGGGACCTCAAAAAAGTAAAAAAAAAAAAAAAAAAAAAATAAATAAAATGTAGTCATTTGTAACTTTGGATGGGCATAGTCGATTTTTTCATTTGTGAAGAGTAAAGTGTTTCGTAAAGTAAATGTGGAAAATTATAGCGCTCTAACATTTACAATTTATGGGTAACGAGCACAAACCCACAAATTGTAGTTAACAAAAACGATTTGCGTTCAGTTTATACTCCACTGCGGACTTCTATTCTGATCAATTTCTAATATTTCCAATACCAACCTGCGTGCAAAAACTTCCAATGTTTCTACCAAATTTGAAGCCAATATCTTCATTTCTGTGACGAGGAAAGTGCCAACAACACCCACCAGACAGACACACAGATGGATAGACATGGCTAAATCAACTTAGCATTTCACGCTCATCAAGAATATATATACTTTAGAGGGTCTCTCAAGCTTCCTTCTAGGTGTTACATATATTTTGGAAAAAACAAAATGAGTACACCCTCATCTTACAGTGGTGGGTAGAAAAAAGAATTGATTTCCCAACCATGTATCGCTACTCGATAACAAGATTGCACGTTTATTACAGAGTAAACCAAAAACGCTTCCGTCTACAGATTGATATGTCAGCCTATGATCGCGTTCACAGTCTATTGTACCTCTGAGGGTATAAGTAGGCGAAGCCTCGTTAGTGCCATCGTTGCACATGCTGGCGCTGTGATTATTATAATTATTGTCGTTTGTATTTAAAATTTCTAAAACCTGAGTATCGACATCATAACAGATAAATTCATGAATATCCGTTTTTACACGCTGCCTTCCATATATGTACAGTTTACGTTTTTTCTTAAATTATAAAAATTAAAAAATATATCATTATAAATGCTTTGACTCCCACTTACATTATGAAAAACCATGCAATGAGTTATTCGAGATTTAACTGACATAACATCCGGCAACGACGCCGACGGATGGTGGCAGCCTACGGGTATTTGCGTCCAAGTGTTTGTAGCGATATGATATGAAAACAATCTCAACAATACTCTGTCTCGCTGGAAGTGCAAGCACTAACACTGCGTGGCGTTAGTACTTTTCCGCCAAAAACATAGATCATGCGTTTCTCAGCATCGATGCACATCTGATGATCATAACTTGACTGGTATCATCGCATATTTGTAACCAGGTGCCAGCACGTGTATCATACAAATAGAAATCGCTTTTTATGTACTCCTTAGTTCTTATCGAATTGTCCAGATAACGACCCAGCATAAAGATATTTTTACTTACGGGGTCGAAAATCATTTTATGACAAGAGCGTGGTGCAGGTCCATTCATTTGTTCAGAATGGGCACATAATTGTGTCCAACAATTTGCTGTAATTTCAAAGACCCATAAATCACTGAGATCTTGAAATCCCATCCCAGCCCTCGTATAAATAAATCAAACGTTCCTCTGCATCTACAACTAACTGATGACCGCCACGATTACCTAATAAAGTTTTGCAAAATTTATTTTTTCAATTCATACCGAATGGAATTTTAAACGTTACTACTGACCTGGTTGTGTTTGTCCCTAAGCTTGTTGCAGACGCCAGATGTGCTTATAATCTTGGCGACTAAGATATTCTAGCGCACACATATGTATACACGTATGCAAATAAATAAATATATGTACATCATAAAATTCCCCGAAATAGATTTAGCAAACACGTCCATAGCATTACTGATGGCGCCGAACATCGGATTAGAAATGATGGATGAGAAATGATCAGCGTATCAAAATAGGAGGCTATTCACGCAAGTTACGGCGGAAATTGATAAATTGTTAACTAACCCCTGTTACGTTGATGAAAAAAAGAAGGGGCCAACATAAAAGCGCCTCAAGATGTGCGATGACAATTCCTGGAAATTACGTGCTTATGTACATGAAAGCTTTGCCTGCTACGTGATAGATAAGTGAGGTTCGCCTTTTGATGACTATCGTAAAACAACCACTATAAATTCACTTCCAATTAAATAAATTTTAAATGCAACAAAACGTCTAATGGTTGAAATAAATTTTCTCTTAAAAAGGAAAAAATCCAAAAAAAAATGTATTTTAGATTTGAACTCGTAAAATAAAGATCATAAAAAGTTTAATTCTATGAAACACAAATAAAATGTTATTAAATAATCCAGGAAGCATTGCAGCAACGATTTGTGTCTTTTTATGAAGTAGGAAAATGGTTGACGACACCGTATGAAATGTCAGGGTATCCAATCGTGAGATGAATAGGTCGAAAGATGCGCTGATATATTCAAAGGTTATTAAATTAACTTTTCAAAAATCTAAATAAAGTCCTTATTTATGCTTAATGAGACCGCTGACGCTTTTCATGCATTTAAATGGCAAAGCGTAAGAGTAGATTGAATATAAGGACAATGACAACAGTCGCTATAAAGCAGTTCACTATAAACCGAAAATTTGGGAAACTGGACATTTCAACACCCATATTCAATTTAGATGGCTGTGTTAAAATTCCCATGTATGGATCTATTAATTGTCTACGATACTCGCGATTTAAATTCTTGTTTGAAACCACTCTGCAAGTTCGGTTCATGTTTAAAAATGTTTATAAACGTTTTTATATGTAATGTTTTGGTTATGATTTTGGTTATGGAAAGTTACATTTTCCCAACATTTTATACAAACACCGGTAGGATTACTTTCTGACTAAACAAATTTATTCAAACATTCCCAATTGTATGGAATTTGTATTTTCTCAGATGGTTGGAATTTGTTGCTTTTTTACAAAGACCTGTTGAATTATTGAGAACGAATATGCGCTTATTCTCAAAATCGGCACAATACATGCAAAATTCTTGATAATTGTGTACGCTTATTCTTGTAAAACGGCACAATACCTGTGAAGCAATTTATTCAAACATTCTCAATTGTATGGAATTTGTATTTTCTCAGATGGTTGGAATTTGTATACAAATCTCGCATCGATGGCTTTTTTACAAAGACCTGTAGAATAATTGAGAACGAATATGCGCTTATTCCCTTTTGGGTAATACGTACATTATGAAAAAAAGCAAAATCAGTGTATCTCCATTTTACGGTGGTGGGTATAAAATCAAACGCTTAGTCTTCTTCTCTCTTAAGACACGGACTTTACGTGGAGTAGGGTCCAAAAGATAGATATATAAAAATTTGAGGCTTTTTGCCGTATTAAGGTTTACTGGTGCCAGGCTCAAACCTTAGCCTTCTCAGTCTGAATTCTTCATAGGACATTAGCATGCCGAAACACTATTAATTGGCGACATGTGTTGAGATGTTTTGCAAATTGCAAATTTTTTCATAAAAAGAAATTTTCAGCGTAGCGTCAGTAAAGGTGGCCCGATCCAATCCGTTTTCAATAGGAGTCGCCTATGAGCCAGAGTGATCGGGTGCCAAACTATCAAATATTAGAAAGCTAGAAAGAAGTCACCTAAACATTACTAACATTACTATTGTTTCTAGCGTGCCAGCGTTTCAATATGTTTAGATGATTAATCTATTTATAATGAAAAGTATGTGTGTATTTCACGGCTCACAGGTAAACACTGCAAGTTTTTATGAACACATGTGTTTACTTCATTCGTGCAGAAGCTTACAAGTGCACGTTCCCATCAAAACGAAAAATTCATTCAAACTGATGAGCAAAAGAAGAAATTCATCGCCAACTGACGGCGGTCAATTGATTTTGAACGTCTACGGAGTTGAACAGGATCACTTAGCACGTAAACTACTAACTGTCTGCGAGATTTGCTGCACTGTAAACCAGCACATATTCGAAGATCAGCGTCGGATGTGACTTCGTGATCAAGTTAAGCCAGAAGTCGAGCGAACTAAAATAGCATTCAAAAACATTATCGCATAGCAGGGATCCTCTAATAAAGATGTAGTCTTGCTTGTAGTAGTCTTGTAGTTAACGACCCAATCGGGGAGGGCAGTTTTAAGCAATGGAGCTATTATTCTTTATACGGGATGTTTCAGATATATCCATCTTTCACTATATCGGAAGATTCAGAATTTCTTTTTCTTTCTTTATTCTGAAACATCACTCTACTATATTTCGCCATAATACGTTGATGTGAAAGTTATGGACCAGATGGGCAATTTTTTGAATCGCTTCCCCTACAGCCCCACGAAACGTAAACCAACATATGGTTAAAAAATTTAATTTTTAACATTTTATGCCAATTAATTGACCCTTATTGTTGTTATTTGACATAAAATTTGAACTGTGGATTGGACCTCAATTCAGATAAAATTTCTCGTGAAAAATGTGCTTTTACGTGGCAACAAAAGTGCTACTTTATGATGGAAACATTTCATCGATAATAAATTCGCTGATAAGAAAATAAAATTTACTAAATTTGAACAACGTCGGTCTCCATTTTGAGACCGTTCCCATATAAAAGAGAACCTATAAAAGAGAACCTACGACTTAAGAACTTATATAATGTTCAGTGTTTTAAATTTTAAAATTTTATTTTTAAATTTTATTAGATGAAGCTGTGTTTGGCTTGGCCCTTGCTGACCCCTGGTGTTCCAATGATGAATTTGCCCCTGAAATACTGTTAATTTTTCCAATTATTTCATATTGTATTACATTTATTGGAAGGAATTCTTACACTTGGGCTCTCTTACGTATTCAATGAAATGTACGCATATGGTGTGGCGGTTATATAATTTTAAACCACTCGTTAATATCCACTGCCCATAATGGTCATAAATAAATGAAGTAACTTAAAAAACTCTTTGAAAAAAAAAGGAAAATTTTTTATTATTATTACTCCCGTAATACAGGTAATCATAAAAATTTAACCTTAGATATGGTAAACACTTTTATTAACATTTTAATACGTCAGCATCCCCTTATGGACTCTCTCTCTCTCTCTCTCTCTTTATCTCTATCTACCTATCTAGCAGAAAGCAA
>NW_023998630.1:1203804-1282677 GCF_014805625.2 Glossina fuscipes | reverse complement strand
AAAAAAAGGACAAAAAGTTATCAAATTTTGTATACAACCAAAAATTGTTTACACCTCCACATGTTATTTAGCGTTTGTCATGACTTAAATTTTTTACTTCACTTTGTGTACGTGTTGCTATGTACGTAGATATACTTTAAAAACTGTCGCTTAGAAACCAAGATTTATTTGAATATTTTGAATAAATTTTAAAATTTTCTTGCGCTTTCACCTTTGTAAACCGTATACGGCAAATGCTTCAAAAACTGAAGAAATATACTATAATGCTATATAATTACAGAGGGTGTACCAAAATGCGCACATTAGTTATTCGACGAGGAATAAAATTTTCACTTTAATAAAATGTAGTGACAAGGTACTTACGTGAAATTTATATTACAGAAATGAATGTCTCGTTCGCAAGCCTCAGCAGCACGCGCTCACTTTTCTAATGGTATGTTCAAAGACATATTAACCATTTTTCTACTTTGATATGTTCGATTGTTTGACTTCAATTTTATCTTTTAATAAATGCCAAAGAAAAATAAAATCAATGATGTCGACTTATATAACTTTGCCAACAAATCTCTATCATCTATATCATGGGCTAATAAATTTCTCATAAATTTTATTATTTTACTGGCGACCGTCTTTTTTTTTTAAATTCATTAAGTTTAAACTATAAAAATTTGAAATTACTTCAGGTTACCAAAATCAAATTGAAAACGCCGATGCGATTTAGAGCACGCTCTATCTTTATCGTTGTGTTTATATCTTACAGTTTTCTGTTTGTAGTGATTTTATCATTTGATAGTCTCTATCGATGCGTCTGTCCCGAGGCTGACCTAAAGAAAAACTCTTATTGGAGAAAGCTAAGGTTTTAGTTTTCCATCAACAAACACTTAATAATACAATGTCTAAATAAAAAATAAAATCTGTTCATTTCCCGCCCAAAAGAACAAGCACATAAATGAAAACCATGAATGACGCGTATCAAAATTAAACTGTACCATAGCATTCGTTGCTTCTCGGAAACAATAAGTAGTCACATTCCCACGTACTATTGTAATTAAAAATGAGAGGGTTACCCTTGCGAAGATGGCCTGTTAAGCGTATTATTGTGAACGGCGCGGCGTCACTCGTTTTTATTGAGACAATACATTTTTATTGAAAAAATTCTACAGGACTGAGTAAACTAGTGCAAAACAATTATAGTATAAATATTCTTACCCAGTTACAGTGAAATGATTTGTTAAGTTTTTGCGGATGTATGCAGAAGTAACAACAGAGATAGATTCAGTTTTGACTCAACCATTAAGTATCATATTCCGACTCAATTTGAGTACGTGCGTTCGCCTGATGCCTACTCATCTATTTTTGTGTTCAATCATCAGATTGAGATAATTTTGAATATATTTTGAGATATCTTGACGAAGTTTTGTGCACTTACAAATTTCGGCTCAAAGACAAACTTCATTGAAAATGGGTCGTATCGGATAATTTTTTCCGATTATTCTCATGTAAAGCGTCACAACGAAACCCGTCAAACGAAAGAAATGTACAATTTTTAAAATATTTCCGGCGAAGGCAAAATTTCCGAATTAATCGAAAATTCCACCTTGGCAGAGTAAATAAAACGTTAACGTGATGGGATCATTTTTCAACTTGCTGCCATAAAATGAACGCTTTACATGGTAGAAAAATCTTTTTTTTTAGTTGATACGCGATTTGACATGTATATCTACCATAGTCAGTTCTTCCCATGTTTTAATTTTTCGTTCTTATGACGAAAACAGAAGAATAAAAAGTTCTTCGACAAAAAAAATTAACTTTACTAAACTTGGACGACGTTTTACACGCTTATACGTCATCACATGAATAGCAAGTCTTTGAAAGTCAATAACGTATAATTTCTGATATAGTACGATGAAAGCAGTGTGAAAAGAAGCGATATGATACATTTATACTTGGCTTCGCCTAACTATAAGATTTTACCTTGTTTTTGGATAGTATTTTTTCAAATAAGACACGAGCAAAAAAATAATTTCTGAGCTTTATATAGCTAAGCAGAGCACAGCACAAATATTTTAGACAAACACTCAACTACGTTTGTCATTGAAGTTGCGATTTTGAAAGAATTTTTTGCGGACCCTTAATGTGACATTTTGGCGAATCTCATTTCCGCCTAGAAAACATAAACTACTCTTTGGCACCTAAATAACGTGCAACTGTAGTTTTACAATTCTTCTGACAAAGAGGAAACCAAATCGTATAGAAGTTTTTTTTGCAGCACACATTATCGTAAACATGACAAATTTAGCAATTTATGTGATCTATAAATATGAAGAAGTAAATCTAGAATTACCTCACCCTTTACAGGAAGTGTGTTAAAAACGAAAGCATGTTTGAGTTTTGTTTTTTTTCTTTTTTAGGTGGTGGTACACATGTCCACAAGACATACTTACCTTATCAGCTATTTTGCATTTCTAGTTTGTTTATGATAGATATAAAGCTTAGATGTGTCTGGATATGCTTGGCAGTTTTTTGCGTTCGACTTCCGGCAGCGACTGAGCTGCATGCCTCAACCGGCTCGCTGCGCCGTCGATCGCAAAATTATTCTCGAATGACATATTCCAGTTATGGTCGAGTTTATTTGACATGGATAGTTAAGGACCGACCTGTGGTCAATCCACCTCTTTTACCCGTCCACTGTGTTCAGCATCATACAGGAATAGACCCGTGAATGAATCAAGTTGACTTGCTCTGGCAATGTAGTGTTAAACGAGATCTTATAGTCTTATTTTTTCATTTTTTATTTTGGACGCTAAATATAGAGGTGAAAGATAAGTAAACTTTAAAGCTTAAATAAACTTTTTTTTTTTTTTTTGTTTCATCTAAAATTGTTTTCATTTAATTTTTATACGTTAAAACAATGCCCACGATAGTAAATTTTTTTTTGTGGTCATTTCTTTTTTAGATAAGCACTCAATGATCTCCAGTTTACCGGAAACTTATTTACGTTTCATTTGTTTTGGAAGAGTTTTTTTGAATTTTTCAAGTTCTTTTTTTCTAAAAACTTTCCTTAAGCTCTTGTCTTATTATGTTAAAAGCTGTTTTAATAAACGAAATATTTGCACTGTCCAGCATTTTTCTGCTACTCTATTTTCTCATCCTCTTACTGTTTTTCTCTTAGTTTTAAGTTTATGTGTTTAAAATTCGAATGAGTATTTAGTGATATGGAAGAAAGAAACTTTTGAGGAAAAAACTTGTACTCGCAACGAAGATTTATAATTGTAAGAAAAGTATAGAAAAAAAAAAAAAGAAAAAAAACGAAGCTAGTCGCAAGACGTAAAAGATAGGTAGAAAGTACATTTTTTTTAAATAAAAATAAATAAATAAATAAACAATAAATAAACACGTGAACAAGGAACGATAATATATTTCTTTAAAATAATAAGGCTTGAAAATAATTTGAAAGATTTTCCTTTAATCGGAAAACAATAGCTGCAATTAACTCAAGAAGAAAGGACATTCTTTTTTATCGAACTTTATGAAGTATTAACATTAAGAAGACAAGACAACTTTAATAAATTAAAAATTCATAAGAAAATTCACAAGAAAAATGGTTTTTTTTTTTCTATTAAAAACTGAAATCCATTGGGTTCACTAAATTTTGCGAAAAGAAAAAATAACGGACAATAAAGCAATCTAAAAATAAAATCAAAAAGAAAGACTGTTGAAAATATCTATACTGGTGCATTAATAATGTTAACACGAAATCCATAACAATTTTTCTGTTGAACTCATTGTTGCGAAAGAAACTTCAAACTTTAAACTTTATAGCGTTGTATTTGTTTTGCTTTACTCAATGTAGAAGAATAACTACAAAGTTTCAAAAATATATTTTACAAGCAATGGACGTGTTTGAAGCTTTTACGAGGCCACCAGGGACGCGCTTGGACTTTAGTAAGCGGCAGCTCTGAAGAATAAAACAATCAAAGTTAACAAGTCATATACAGATGTGTACTCAAGGGAGTTAGAGAGGAAAGAAAAGAAAAAAGTTTTTTTGTTTTCCTTTCTTCTCTTGCCTTTTTTTCGATAAAAACAAGATCTCAAACGTGCACTGTTAAGCGAAAAAATATATGTATGTACAAAAAAAAAAAAATTTATGGTATGCAAAATTTGCTCTCAGAAATGCATTGTTATAATCTTTTGCCTTTAACAAGCGACCATATCGGTTTTCCGTTAACTATTTGGCACCTTGACATGATGATAATCGTGGCGGACTTTGTGCCGGCACTTCATTCGCTCAACTGAGCTGACTTATGGGAAAGATTGCATTTTAACTGTTTAATGGCTTTTCAGTAAGGGAAGTAAATTGAGCTTCATTTTAACGTTGCAAAACCTCCGACTTGTGTGCCAAATGTCTTGTATAACTATGGAAAAAAATAGTTGTGAAAATTAATGGTCAATATGGCTTCTCTTTTTTTTTATAGCCATGACCGAAGGATGAGGGGTATACTCATTTTGTCGAAACGTTTGCAAACCTTTGCCAAGATGGAGGCATCAGAGACCGCACAAAGTGTATATATTCTTGATCAGCATCAAATTCTAAATCGATTTCCGTCTGTGTAATGTCTGTATAATATGTCATGTAAATATTCTCCTGGCCGCAAAATTGAAGCTATCGACTTCAAATTTGGTCCGTTGGAAATTCTTTCACGCGGGTTGGTATTGAAAACAGTTTGAATCGGTCGGAAGGATACATCCACAGAACCCCGTAATCTGAGAGCATCTCTGTTTTCGTTGGTTTTTTGCTCATTGCTCATAAACGGTAGTAAATAAATGTGCAAAATATTGAACGCATATCCCATGAGTTATAGCAGTGATTGTGTACAAATCTGGAACCTACCCAGTATTGTAGTGTAGCGAAATTTAATTGTTTTTTCAGTACCTTTATGAGGCGCAGAAACAAGCTTCACAAACCCCATAAAGTAGACAAAATCTTTGCCAATTTTAAATTTGGATTTCATCTAAACATGTTTACCTGTTCGTCTATTTGCGCAACTTTATAATATTTGCGGTAAACATTCCCCCGTTAGCGAAAATTAAGGTATCGCCTACAAAATTGCAAGAGAATTTGTCTATATGACAAAAACTTGTATTTTGAAAATAGAAGAAACCAGCTGCACCCTCTCTACAAATAATGTCGTTCTTTTACTTCTGTTGTCTCTTTTGGGATAATGGTGATGGGTATAAAACATTCGGTCCCGACGGAATTTAATTTTCTTACTTGTTTATTATTCGAAGTGTTTATGGCGGCATAAGAGAAAAGGGTTTTATTGGCAACTTAAGTTTACTTTACGTTTAGATTAAGTAATACATTCAACTTTTACAAACTTTATCGTTAACGCAGCCATAAATATTAACGCTTTTCATAATGTCAATTATGAAAAAGAGTAAAAAAATTGTTGTAGCTTTCTTTAAATAACTTTTAAGGAAAAATTTTAAAAAAATTGTTGTAATATACCCGGCTGTATAAAATCAAACAAGTGAAGAGACATATCATAATCAAAGCGGTGAGTGGTCAAACTGATTTTTTTTCTAGTAGGACAATGAATCGCAAAAGGGATGTTGGCTCTACGTTCAGCACGACGGTGGTCTGAAAGAAATGCAGAAAAAGAAAGTGTCAGTGACTCGCCACAGCCTAGTGGCTGTGAGCCCAATCAATAAGGAGATGTTGTCACTTTCCATTATTTGGTTTTTTTCTTCAACTCGATTCTTGAAGATATAATTTAAAGTGTGCTGTTTACATGTAAAAGCGAGTCAAATTTTACAGGAGCAGCTTTTTAAAACTCGCAGAGGTTTAAAACGAAATCCTAGGAAATTTTTAGGGGAACGTTCAGTTTCTTTCTCCCAATACCCAATTTTTCTGATCTTTCGATTTTCTTGGCAACACTAGCCTTCTGTCTGCCCGTCGGTTTAATGTCTGTTGTAAACATTCTCCTGAGCGCAAAAATTAAGCTACTGACTTCAAATTTTGCAGAAACAATGGAAGTTTTTTCACGTATTTAAAGTGGAATAAATCGATCGAAGGATGACATGCCCACAACACCATTTAAACTGAGAACGCCTGTGTTTTTCAAAGGGAATGAGAAATTGGCTTTTTGCTCGTTACTCGCAAACTATAGCAAATAAATGCCCAAAAATTTGAACGCATATGGTCGATGCTGTAGCATTTGCGCACAGAAATGAAATACGTTGACCATGCCTACTTAATATAATAGTGTATGAAGATTTAATTATTTTTTCAATATCTTTATAACGCGCGGAAACAAGCTTCAAAAACCCCATAAAGTATACAAATTCTTGGCCAATTTCAAATTTGGATTTCACCTAAACATGTCCATCCGTCTGTTGGCGCAACTTTATTGTATATGTGGCAAATATTTTCCCGTTAGCGAAAGTGAAGATATCGTCTACAAATTTCTCAAAGAATTTGGAATTGAGGTAGCCTTTTTAAAGGACACGCCTACAACGTCCACATGTGTACACGGCAAAAATTTTTATGTTGAAAATCGAAAAAATCGGCCGCTCCCCTCTCATATTATACAACATGAAAATTTTGTTCTTTTAGTTCATTTGTCTTTTTTAGAATAACGGTGGTGGGTATAATGGCATGGTGGGAGAGAAGACTGAATTTAATATTCGAAGATCGTATATTACAAAAGAAAGTCTTAAAATTGCATACACGAGCCACATTCTAAGTTAGACAGGACTTTTTCAAAAGAGTCCTTTCTCATCCCTGTACCCATTGCTAGTTAACGAAGTTGAAAACAGAAAAATAAATATAGTTTAGTAGCTGGTATGAAACGTTGCATACAGTACAGAGAGTACGTAAACAATCTTTTGAACACTTTCTAGGATACTACGGCGTAACATTTAAAGTCTGTCAATGTAAAGGGAAAGGCTACAATTTCACTCCCTGACTTGTAATATTAGGGAATAAATCTATTAAAAATGTGAATCGAAGATTCTTCGTCTAGTTATTAGCACGACAAACTTCGCCTATAACCAAACTATTCAAGACTATCTTGAACTCCTATGTTTGAAAATCAAATTCAACGTTTCTCTTCAAAATTTCTTAATAGGTTGAAAGATTCGGTAATCTCTTTCACAATAGATGAATCTAACGAAACAAGGGGATTGGACAGGCATTACTTACTACATCGTCCATTTTGAAATGAATTTATTATTATTTCTTAAATTTTTATAGTTTTTATAGTTTCGTCTTATATATTTAAACATTACATCAGCATATTTACATTGGTCGCATTGAATGGACGTAGCATTTACTATTTACAACACGTTATCGTAACATTTACTATTTACAACATGTTATCGTAACATTTATTTATTACCTTTACTGGATAGATTGCAAATAAATAATGTTTGTAATGAACTTTCTGATACTACATAAACTTGTTTACGCGATAAAGCGCAGACCCGGGTTGTCAGATCGGCCGCAAAATAATATTGCATAGAATATGGAACACAAATATGGTTGTGAAGAAACCTTACTTGGATTCCTTATCATCAAGTTTGCAATATGGGTGTGAAAACAATCAAATCCAAAACACCCCTAAAACTTTGTAAATATTTAAAGGGTAAATCAACATTACCGAACCCTGTTGAGTTCAAAAGATGCAACTTTGGGTATTAGTTGGAAAGCAAAATTAGGATGCACATCCTACCTGCTTGTAATTGATTGCCTACATTAAATACGCAAAAAGCAACTAAGAAAATTAAATTCGGTCGGGACTGAATTTTTTATACCCATCACCGTTGACTTCAAAAAAGGCAAAACAAGTAAAACAGCACAGTTCTCATGCTCTATAATATGGATCGAGCGAACTTGAATTCTTCTATTTTCAAAATATTTTTATATATTTATTTGCTATAGTTTATGAGTAACGAGCAAAAAACCAATTTTTCATTCCCCTTGAAAAACAGAGGTGTTTTCAGTTTACATAGTGCCGTGTTCTTTTTCTTCGACCGATCTGACCTATTTTCAATACCAACTTGCGTGCAATAGAGCAAGAACTTTTAGGAGAATTTTTCTAATAGACATCACGCAGACGGATATGGTCAAATCGGTTTAGAATTTGATGCAGAATATATATACTTTACGGGGTCTTTGATGCTTCCTTCTGGGCGTTTGCCCAAGGCAAACGTAACTGGTAATTCGCAGAGACAAACATACAATGAACAGTATTTATTTCGTATATTATTGCTGCTTGGCATTGTCACATCTCCGATAAGTTCCGTTTCTACGAAGTTTAGGTTTTTGCACTTTTCCAAACGAAATTCCATAGTTACATCGTGTGAGATGGTTTCTACAGCAGTTAACATCATTTGTAAGTTAGCTTTGGTTTGTTGCGTGCAATTTAATAGCAAGTTGTTTTTGGCGACCGTTTGATGCTTTCTACATGCCTTTCGCTGATTTATTTTGTTGTTGTCAACATTGCAATGTTTAATAATTTGTGGCGCTATGCTTGATGTTGTAATTGTCGTTATTAGTATCATAATTATGATTATCCTATTGTCTTATATTTATTTCTTTTATAATATATACACATATACGAAAGTTTTCGTTCTTAATGAGAAGAATTTTTGGGTAGAACTTCGACTATCTACCTCGGCGATTTTCGCCAAGACAATTAATTTCGAAATAAATTCGGCATGAAGTTATCTCAAAGTACTCGATTCAATTATTTCACTTTTTTATTATTATATCCTATACTATTCAACTCATTTCGTTGTTCCATAAATTCTATTGTTCTTCTACTTGTTTATTTTGTTGTTTCATCCAAGCAAGGCTAAACACGTCAAAGTTAAACATTGGTAAACATTGTTAAACATTTTTAAGCATTTTTAAACATGTCAAAATTATGCAAAGTTAAACATTGTTAAGCAGTGTTCAGCATAAATTAGAAGTACACTTGATAAATCGTTACGTGTAGAACCTTTGATTTTTTTGTTTTCTTGAGCATTGTAAGTAAAAAGTTGTACATATTGTACATATCACATAATTCAATTATTTTACTATTTTATTATTATATGCAATGTAAATCATTGTGTTGTATTTGCGCTAATAAACCGCAGCAATAAGCGCTAGCGAATGACAAAAGGAAAAATTTCATGAACAACCATGTGCAGACCTTTAATGCAAATAGAGGCAAAGGGTCATTTGTTTCGCGTATATTATTGAGCGTAGCAATCAAAATATTATTACAAAAGAATTTTATAAACCATATTATTATAGAACGTACTAGCATCTCATAAGTAATTTTGAAGACTAAAAATAATTGAAATTTTATAGGTGAAGTTTTAGTTTGATTCAGCTAATTTTCAAAGTATACATAGATAGATAGAAAGACATTATTAAGAAAAAATTATACCTTAAGCATTAAATTAAAAACCTCTTAATTCTGTGTTTTTAACCTAACAGAGATAGTTGGGTCAAATTATACCTATTCCAAGGTTAAGTTTTGAGGCAGTAATGACATATTAAGAGACAAGGAGATACGTGATGTTAAGCCTATCTTTTAAGATGAATAAAAATTGGTGGGCTTCTTCATAATAAATACTTATTGCCATTGTCGCTGTTTTTTATTTACTTAAAGATTCTCCTAACTGGGCGAATATGATATAAAAAGACGATTTTGAGCGGAAATATTAGATGATCCAAAAGCAAGAGTTTCGCAATATAGTCGCATAATCGTATAACTGTGAATTTTTTTTTTTTTTGGACGTTCACTGTGTTGGTTTGGATTGCTTTCAACTGCCTTCAAATTTTAACTGTAGCCTCAAAATATGATTCGCTACCAGAAATAAATTTCGATTATATTCCGAAAACCGCCAAAGCCATCTTGCACCTTCATACAGCTGATTATCTAATTAGTACTTTTTTATTTTAAATGTCATTTCACCCATTTTTTCTTTAGATTCACGCCAAAATTGACATTTGTGTTCATCATTGTCTGTCATATTGTCAGGGAAAGATATGCACTGACGCAACGAATGGTAATTGTTAAAATTTACCACAAAAATAATGAATCTATTCGGGATTTGTTTCGGGAATGCGGGGTGAAACTTGGCCATATTTATCGTAAGCCAGTCGCACTACTGAGAAGAAAATTCAACAGATGTTCATTCCCCGAAACGCCAATGGTAAGTCGCCGCAAGGATCATGAAATGAAATTCTTTCGACCTTTTTTCTTTGTGATTGCGCTAAGTCATTGGTTTACTTCAATAAATTATTTTTCCAGATTATTCGTGTTGTTGGAGAAATAAGTGTATAAATTTCTAGAAATTTTTGTTTCTAGAATTCACTTGTTCCGGAAATCCGCAATGACACAAATCGATATTTAAACTAGATAAAAAACTATGTTAGTATCTGTTAATATTTTGTTGTTGTTGCTCTTGATAATTCTATATGATACAAGTGAGATAGTCATATTCTAGTGGGACTGGATCTCATATATCCGTCACCATTAAAATCTTTGACGCCCCATTCTTTTGCTTATTGTCAATGAAATGACATTTATCGTTCACCTTTTGTTTCACTAAAAGATATTTTTAAGAAAATCTAGTCTACCACGTCGTGACGCCCACCTCAACTAATTTAAAATCAACGACCTTAGCTTGTCGCATTCTACTTTCAATGAAAAAATGAATCCGCTACATTGTGACGTTTACCATAATCAATTTTGAATTAACGCCTTCTATTCTCCGAGTTGTTTTATTTGATATCCGTACTACTGGTATTATTACGAAAAACTAATTCACCATATATATTTTAGAATGAACGCATTTTTAGGCAGATATTATATCTTCTTGTGAGGGGTGCATAAAATTGTTTTAAATAGTTCTTCACCTTACGACTAGTAAGCATAAAATCTCAAAAATATAAAAAACAAAAATTTAATCACTTGTAAGTTTTTGTAGGCATGGAGAATTTCTTTCGAGTTTGGCTGAGATATGATAGAGTTTTTCGTAAAGTAAATGTGGAAAATTTCAGCTTTCTATATTTAATAATTTGTGAGTAATGTGCAGAAAACCAAAAATTGTTGTTAAGAAAAACGGAGTTGCGTACAGTTTAGGTTTCATTGCGAACCAGTTTGGTCCATTTTCAATATCAACCTTCGTGCAGAGACTCCAAATGTTTCTGCCACATTTGAATTTTCACTTTTGGACCTACGAAAGTGTCACAGACCCATAGAAGCACTGACACACAGCCAAAAATCAAAATAAAATGGGTGTAGCCCCATCTTTCAGTAATGGGTATAAAAATATTTGTTAATTTTTTTTAGAGTGGCTGAGTAGGCAAAGAGTCTCGCCTAACAACTCAGTGGTCGTGGGTTCAAATCTGAAGTGCTTTAAGGCGTTAGTCTTAGAACTTATTCTCTGGCTAAGTTATTAGTAATAATAATAGTAAACAAATAAGAGCATTATAATCGGACAAGGCCGACGGAAAGGTGCTTCATAAAGATTCGTATAACATAGTGATTCACACATTTTCGTGAAAATACACCAAAACTTTAAATATTTTTTTTTGCGTAAAGGCATGTAAGATATGAAAATTCTCGTATAAGGGGATGATCAAAAAGTCCACTGACGTTGTCCAAACTTAGCAAACTTAATTTACTTGTCAAATGATATTTTTCAGTTGTTTCCGTCGTAAAATACTACTAATTAGATTTTGTCGCCACATAAGAGCTCACTCATCTATATAAGTATTGTAAAGGCAATGATTCAAATGGCTCGATGGATGTTAACTAAATAAAAGATGAGTTTTTGAAATGCAAATTATTTAAAATCTATCTAAATTAGTTATCTAGATTGCGATGTAAAGCAATAAAGAATTTAGAGATAAGCTTTCAAGTTTTAATTTACGATTCCATTAGTATTTCAAAAGTTTGTGCTTGCCTTTATAATAATTGATATAAGATCTAAATTTAGACAGAGATCAATTAAGAAGATTCACTTTGGGACGAATCTCGAATACTCAACGCATCTCAAAAATATATAAAACTTGCGGGAGGACGTATCAATTGATCACTTCTGCGCTATAGATAGATGGGCGACAAACATTTTAAAAGGATACAGTTTATAATTTAGCTTGCAATACTTAGAAGGTTCAGGTTTGCGTAATTAGCTTTCCTCAGAAATCACTTTCATTGTCAGATTTAGTCTAGCCGCTGCCTTTAGGCTTTCTTGACAATTTTTTTACCCCAATGCTAAATTGCCACAAAATTCTCTATTAATAAGTGCTGCATGTGTGTAATCGATTGATCAGTGATATTTATCTTTAAGTCTTTCAATGGTACAGGGAAAATGAACTAAACATTGGAAGTACGGCACAAGATAAGAAAGGCATACTATGTTTCCTAGTATAGCAAAAAAGCTATTGAAATTGCGGCGAAATGACCTACGGTTGGCTATTGCTTTCTCGCTTAGATATTTGAAAAACTATTTCAAAGAACGATGGATCTCTTGTACCAAATTTAGCGTAGATATCTATAGAATTAGATATTAGATGAGTGGCGAACAATTTTTACAGTAAGATACAAGACAAGCAGAGAATGCTATTCGGGAGAAACTTTAAGGTGAAGGTCTGGGAACTTGGAAGAGTACCATATGCTTTTTAGAAAACTATATGAGCAAGAACAGGAATTGTAAAATATATGAGCAAGAAAAAGAATTGTGGGTTTGTCGGCTTGTGCACTATTCTTTGCCATTTTTCTACATTCATAGTCCTTTTCTTGTAAATAGCCTAGAAATTCTCTTACTTCATTTTGTATATTATGGGTTTTAAAAAATAGATCTATGTGATCCAAACCCCCAACGCTTACTTTTTATGGTACTTTGTTACTATGAATCAGTTTTCATCATAAAGTTTTAAAGACTGGACATATTTATCATATGAAGGCCGAGTTTTCATTACAGTCCTTTTGCGAGCTGGGACCACCAATATATACTAGAAATTCGGTTAAGTTAATTATTATTCCAAACTATTATTATGAACCAATTTTCACCATGAAGTATTGGAAATTAGCGGTGTTTGTCGCTTTAAGCAAAATTCGTTACCTTCAACAATTTATAAGCACGTATTGTAATGGTATTCGGGACAGGTTTTTTTTCTACTGGATCATAAGTGAATTGTGAAACTAGTCGCGCATTGAAGAAATACTTAAACTGTGAAAACTGTGTGGTGGCACTGTTATATGGTAGATATATAAGATTTTAATTATATTGAAATCAAGTCACTGAAGAAAATAGTTAAAACAAGAGCAGACAAGAAAACGGAAGAAATGCTATAGATTATCACGCAAATTTTTCTAATTCATCTGACATTCTTCACCGAATTTTTGTCGATATAAAGTCATTTTGTGTAGTTATTCGTTTCCATGGCCAAATGCAAAAAAATTTGCGGAACCATTAAATCAAACTTAAAAAAGAAAGCTGGCCCCGTTAGAAATAGTTCCACAATTAGTTCAATCGTGCTCAAGCATGCCTTCGGCTTCAAGCAAGTTAAACTAGCTTGCTTTAAGTTAAGTAGCTTGCTTTAAGTAAGTTAAACATAGGCCAACAACTGATTGAACACGATTAAGTAGAGAGCGATTACAATAACAGGTCGTTTTTTCTACGAAGCATTCCAACAGTCTCTCAGAAACCACCCAGAATGTATATGAGAAAAAATACATATGTTTTGAGTTGAAAACAGACAAAAACCGAAGAACACTTTTTGTTTGTAGAGGACGAATTCTAGTCAATTTTATTCGAATTTTAACTAAATGTCGTTCGTAGAGGGCTGAAGTAATTTAAGTTTTTCGTATGAATTTAGAATGCTGCAACACTTACTCAGCGATAATTTCTTCGGAATTCTGTAACTGTAAATTTTTGAAACAGGGCGTTATATAGATGTTGGTCGAAAAGGTGGTTCGATTTGAATTAGAATTAGACAAATCGAAGTTCATTGAAAAATCTCAAAAATTGCAAAAACAAACATTTTTCGTAAAAAAACTTTATTATATGCAATTTCCCACTTTTCTAGCGAGGACACAAGCCTTAATATAACTTTTATGGTATGTAAACATTTGCGTACCATAAAAAGACAGGGAGCGCGCGAGATAGGGAGAGAGAGAGAATACAGAGATAAAAGAAGAGAATATCTAATCTTCACTCTTAAATTTAGGCATTTATTAGTGTTCTCTTGTGTTTCCTTCCATATTTCAATTACTTCCATTTCATTCAGGCAAACGTTTTAAGAGTAAAACTTTCTCAGCAAAGGAATAAAATACATAAATGCGTAAATGAAATTTAACTCGTATCACAATAGAAAGCCAAAGAAAAATGCGTTCATTCAGAAGAAAAAATAATTAAATGTTTCTAAAGAAAGTTTTAACATTAAGTTTCAACTAATGTAAATTAAATCGTTATTAATCCTTATTGAAATAAATTATTGCTTCTTCGCAAACACAAATTTTTTGCTATAGATTAAATAAATTTATTAGCTTATACTTGAATACATAAATATTTCTTTGTGAAAGTTGAATAATTCGGTATATTATCTTAATAACGATACGCACTAGTATACAAGATTTTGAGAAATGTAATCTCAATTATAATACGAAACAATACCGTTGTATATTAATAAAAGAGGAGAGAGAGAATTATCCAATTAAAAGTAATTACAGATTTATACCTACCATGTTACGCGATTTCACGCAAAATTGGTGAAGATAGGTTGCGAAAGAGATTTGTCTGTTTGAATTTGATCGAATTGGGAATAATTGAATTTGATCGGATTGAAAAAATTGAATTTGGTCGGATTAAGAAAAATTGAATTCGGTAGGATTGGGAGCCTGTTTGAATTTGGTCGGATTGAGAATAAATGAATTCGGTCGGATTGAGAGTAATTGAATTTGGTCGGATTGAGAATGTGTTTGAATTTGGTCGGATTGAGAGCCTGTTTGAATTTGGTCGGATTGAGAAAAATTGAATTTGGTCGGAATAATCAACAAACAAAATCTCGGAAATGTACAAATCCCCCTCAAGCAGGTATCGCCTCAGTTATTACGTCATCCATGTATGGTAAAGGGCATGTAGCGCTTAATAAAGTCAATGTAAGTAAAGTATTGAATTTATTATTTCACATGTCTCCACATATCGTCCTTTTTTTAGTCTTACGAAAATCAGAATTTCCATTCTGGTACTCCACGACCATTTAATAAGCCTAATACCCAGGCCGCTGACGGCACTTCGGCGCAGCCGTATGGTATTTACCTCCCATGCCGGCTGCCGGACCACCATACATCAGGTAAAATCATAACACTATAATTGGTTTATTTAAACCTAGTTTGCTTCTAATGGATATAGTTCGCCTTTGCTTCTAATAAATATAGTGAATATAGTTGATTTCTTCTTGCTCAGCATGAAATTGTGAGTTGATTTAGCTATGCTTTTCCGCTTGATTTAAGCTCCGTTTTAGGTTTATCGGGGCAGTGTAGTGCAAATGTGTATATCGGCTGCTAACATAACTCAACACTTCTTCACCGTTCGATATTCGGAATTTTTTATTTTCACGTGTGTCAGTTTTCCTCTCTTATGGGAAAATCAATTATTTGATATTTTATATAGAAATGTGTAAGAAAACTTGTAAATGTCTTTTACATTTTGTCGCATTTTATTTTCAATTAAAGTGTTATCGGCAAAGTACAAAAAAAAAAACGCCGAAAAAAAAACAAATTTTTAACAAAAAAAAAAAAAAAATTGCAACAATGCAAACAGTATGAACCTTTAAGATTTATAAAGTGTGTTATAGACCAAGAAACTAAAAGCAATTTGTTAAAAAACATACTTTTTTGTTAACTTTGTACAAAAAACCAAAAGAACGTTTTTCCACATATTTGTGCGAGAGACTTAAAGAATTGAAGAAACTTTTTTTATATTATTGTTAAAATTGATAAAAACATTTATTTGTTAATTACATTTCTTCTTGGGATTTGAAAGGTGAGCATTTTTTCAATATGGAGTTTTACTCCATATATAAAAAGGGAAAATTTTTGATGCATAAATCTGAAATTTCCAGCAATGGCTATTTGAAAATAATTCACATATGATGGAAAAAGAATTTCTTTACTTATTTATTTGTTTATTTATTTATGCAGCTATGTTACATTAATATTATGGATACGAAAATTGAATTTGACAACGCACTATATATGCGCTGAAGTGTGTGATAAGAGTGTCAGCCCACGACTCACTCTAACGAATTGTGTTCCGTTAGCTAAATGGGTAAGCGTTCTATCGAACAAGAGAAGCAAACTAATGGTAAGAATTGTAGTGGATAATTAGACCGATTAATAAAGTGAAGACAATGATAGATCGTATGTTGCCATATACTTTCGTGTTTTTGAAAGAGATTTTATGAATATATTTGCTTCTAATTACTCCTAAGTCTACAAATGAATGATTGTTAATTAAGTCGGTGACGCATATATGCTGGTGAACAAAAAGATTCAATTAATGGAAATTATCTATCTTCTACAATTTTTTCATCAAATAAAACCGTTAATACCAAACGTTTTTTTACCGCAGTTTCGCTCCTTTCTATTTCTATGGTTTGCGATGACATGTACATAGTTGCATAACTGATTGTTGTTGTTCTTTATGATGTCTTGTTTAATAGTAAATGTAGCATAAAGTAAGTTGAGAATTCACCCATTTCTACGCAAAATTCAAAACACTCGATGAATCTCTATAGAGCGGTAGACTTGCGAGTCTCGTAGTCATTGTTATGGTCGCTTCTGGCTGTAACAGATGTTCATGTTGATGTAAAGCAAAAAAAAAGTAGATTTCTCCCTTTGCATAAGAGAAGAAAAGAATTAACTTTTACTTTATAAGCAAACGGGAACATGAAGTTGAGAATTTATATGCAAACACTTAATATGTTCGTGCACATACACAACCACGTTTGAGGTTGCCTTTCCACTCTGTTTTATTATTTCTTTTTTCTATATTTATTTTTATTTTATTTTGATAAATATTCAAATACAATATTTCTCCACTTTTCAACATCCGCTGTTTACTTGTCGATTGTCAGTATGCATATAACCAGTTTTCCACACAGATACCAACACGCACACACACTCGTACACGCGAACAGCAGTTTGCATAAATATGCATTACAAGGCTCTATAGTGCGGTATTCGTTGCCTAGCAAAGCATGTTTTTTTCTCGCTGTGTTGTAAAAATTTTACCAACCACTTTACGTAAATTCAATATTATTCATAAATTTTTTTCTCAAGTTTTTCTTATTTTGCATATAACTTAGCAAACAGGCAACGAAAAGAAGAAATTCTTTCTTAAGCAACACTGGTAATGCATACATGCTCTCGTATATAGTTACGAACGTGCGAATGTGTGCGTACAAAGCTATAAATGATGAAATAAAGAAAATGTGGTTTTTATTTAGCCACATACACACACGTATACATATACACACGCGCGCATTTGTATCCTTACAACGTATTCAATGAGTATTTTTCTACAGACTAACATTCTCGCTATTTCGCACAAAGTGCCGGAAAACATGATTTCTCTGGTAAGTTAAAATGCTTCAAGACAACATATAGGGAAGGCATATAGAAACTAAAGTAAATATACTTACACACACCAATGTATATATATGCTCCTTCTCTTACAGAGAAACATTTTACTTTCCGTATATATACGCGATACGTAAAGATCGGAATACATGTTTATCTTTATGTACATACGTATAAGTTTATTGTTCTCATATACACTCGTAGTAAAAAGAAACCAAAATTTCCATCTTGCTTGTCTTTCCTTTCATGCTTTCATAAGGAATCACATTATATCGCACATCACTTATGCCTAAGTATCTGGTAGAAAAGCGGTGTTGCACGTTTGTAGGATCGTATGTGTTTTCAGTAAATAATATTTAACAGCGGGAAATAAAATATTTAAAATGCTATTTTAGATGATGCCATCTATTCTTTCACCATCACCATGACAATAATAGCAAGTTGTAGTTGCAAGAAATATTGTAGAAAAATTCAGGCAAAAGAAACAAATAAATTAAAATTCCAAAAGAAAATGGAAACCAAAAGCAAAAATATCAAGGTCATGTTACGAAACAATAGCAAGTCTACGAGGTCTGGGATGTGATTAGAAAAGAATTTGATTTAAAACAGAGATAATGGAACTAAAAAGAAAACGAAGCCAAGAACAAGCTACTTCTAGTTCAACGTTATCGCTCTTGTCTTAGATATGCATAATTGAAATTATCTCTCAATAGGTTTTCAGAATGCTTTGCTTCTGCAAGGATAAAGTAGTTGTGGTTACTTTCGCAAATATAAACTAATATGCTTAATGTACAAAAAAAAAACTAAAAATTTACTTACGACTTACGACATCTAACGTACTTAGTATAAAAAGTGCTAAAGCTTGTCTTACCGCACACAATTTAAACTACAATATAAAGATGAATGAGGGCATTATGAGTCAGAATTTGTAGCAAGGGTTTATCGTGGGTTCCTGCCTGAAAGGTTTAACCCCACGGTTGCCCAAGCCACTTTTAGCGTACTACGCCCCCTGGCGAGTTAGACAATCAGAGTAGGGGCCTAAACAACACCAGAGTCCAGAGCGGTTTATTGTGTATGGAACAATAAACCCCACTCTGGTCAGTGGTGAGGCCTAGCTGCACTCAAATTGTTCCACTTTGGCTAGGAACTTGCCGACCACAACCACCACGAGTACTCCCCGAACGGCCGCACCCAAGCAGTCAGGACTCACAAATTGATCAACGATATGCGTTCAACAAGGGTAAAAATTGCGCTCGCTTCCGCCATAAGGCTTCCACGGCGCCGTTGATCAATTACCACCATTACCCGCAGGCATCCGTGACATATGTTCAAAAGTAAAAATAAGGCAAATGGGGAAAAAGCCTTTCCGTCAAATCCCTTTTTTAATTTTGCATGTATTAATTCTCAAGTGAGTTAATAGGCCAAAGGGAAGGCCATCCGTCAATTCCTTTTTGTATAATTAACTCTCTCCTGAGTAAATTTTAATTTCATCGACTTTATGAACAAAGTCCATCATACACCCGCAGGCATACGTGGCTTTGTGAGGCGAGCTTCCTGACCCCCGTGGCTCCCAGTTTGTTTTGCAAAGCCTTTTGGCATACTTTAGGCGGTTGTTAAAAACAACCGTACTTGCTTCGGATTCTCCATACTTTCCTGGTTGCCAGCACCAATGAACTACTTTTCTTCAAGATATATAGGTCTCGGGTATTGCACTGAACATGGCAGACTAATCTAACGCACTCTACCATGCACTCGCTAGATTACTACCTTCATCGTACTTAAATACCATTCAATATATTTCCTCGGTAGTAACTAGCTTATTGAGTAAGAGCTCTTCTTCCAGCCAACCCCTCCACCATCTCTCAGAAACTCGTCGCCGAGTTAGCAGCCCAAAACCTTAAACTCTTCTTAGCCGGCCGAAGCCGTTGCCCGGGGATCACCGCTGGGAGGTGAGAGTTACGGTACATCTATGCTTCCCATCAAAGCATAGTTTATCTCCCCGGCATTATGAGCCAGAATTTGTGACAAGGGTTTAACGTGGGTTCCTGCCTGTAAGGCTTAACCCCACGGTGGCCCAAACCACTTTTAAGCGTACTACGCCCCCTGGCGAGTTAGACAATCCCCACAGAGTAGGGGCCTAAACAGCACCAGAGTCCAGAACAGTTTATTGTGTATGGAACAATAAACCCCACTCTGGTGAATGGCGAGGCCCAGCTGCACTCAATTGTTCCATTTTAGCTAGGAACTCGCCAACCACAACCACCACGAGTACTCCCCGAAGGGCCGCACCCAGCAGTCAGGACTCACCAATTGATCAACTGACTGCTTCCGCCATAAGGCTTCCACTGTGCTTGTTGATCAATTACCACCATTACCCGCAGGCATCCATGACATGTGTTCAAAAGTAAAAATAGGTAAAAGGGGAGAGCTTATTCGTCATATCCCTTTCCCATTTCTGCATGTATTAATTAATTTTCCAGACATTTTCTTTCATTCGGCCAAAGGGAAAGCCGTCCGTCAATTCCTTTTTGCATGTATTAATTAATTTACCAGACATTTTCTTTTATTCGGCCAAAGGGAAAGCCGTCCGTCAATTCCTTTCTGCATAAATAGTGTAATTAATTTATTTATTTGTTACGACTTAAGAACAAGTCCATCATATACCCGCAGGCATACGTGGCTTAGTGAGCGAGCTTCCTGACCCCCGTGGCTCCCAGTTTATTTTGCAAAGCCTTATGGCACACTTTGGGCGTTTGTTAAAAACAACCGTACTTGCTTCGGATCCACCATACTTTCCTGGTAGCTAACACCAATGAACTACTTTTCTTCAAGATATATAGGTCTCGGGTACTGCACTGGACATGGCAGACAATCTAATGCACTCTACCATGCACTCGCTAGATTACTACCTTCATTGTACTTACAACCCATTCAGTATATTTCCTCGGTAGTAACTAGCTTATTGAGTAAGAGCTCTTCTTCCAGCCAACCCCTCCACCATCTCTCAGAAACTCGTCGCCGAGTTAGCAGCCCAAAACCTTAAACTCTTCTTAGCCGGCCGAAGCCGATGCCCGGGGATCACCGCTGGGAGGTGAGAGTTACGGTACATCTATGCTTCCCATCAAAGCATAGTTTATCTCCCCGGCATTATGAGCCAGTTAGAAAAAATCTGCTGGAGGGCCTGCAGAGCATATCCCAAACAAAAGAATATAAAGGTCAGAATTAAGCGTAGTTGTGAAGAAGCCGAAAGGGCCTGCGTGTATGATGACGGTTTCAAAATATTGCTTAAAAAAATGAATTTAGAAATTTTCGGATGCTGTTGTTCATGAAGTCAGGAAGACTTAGGAAGCTATTAATGATAATAAAGAAGAAATTAACACAGGCCCTTCAGTAAAAAAATAAACGTCGAGTACGACTTCGTTAGGAATTTCCGCATGCGGTGTTTTAACATCATTTGCTTTTATTGAACTATCGAACTTTCGCAAGTGGTTAGGAAGCATGAAATTGTGTAAGATAAAGAAAAAGGAATAGTGAAGGAGTAGAAAATGAAAACAAATAAATAGTGATAACAAGTAATGAAATCATTAAGCAGTTGAGAAATTATTAAAAAATAAAATGCAAGATAAAATGGTGCTAAAAATTTTGATACGATGAACCAAACAGAAGAAGACCGAAGTAATGAAGAAAACAATAGCTAAAAATGCATTATCGGTATTTTTCTACATATGCACTTTTATACCCAGCACCACTTGTAGTGGTTCATAAATTAAGATTAAATAAATAAGATGTTTATTTCAGATACTATGTTGTTGTAAAATGATTCTAATCAGATTTCGGATATCAAAATTGATTTTAAAAAATAAATTGGCTGCCAAATTTCGGACGTCACTGAAATTTCCAGTCTCCATCAATACATAACGAAAAAAATCGAAAACATTTATGAAAAGTAAAACGAGCTCTTAAGCTAAAGAATATGTACATACCTACCTAAATCTGAGATATAGGCCGTTTCTTTGTCTGCATTCAAAGATAAATATAAATTGAGTCCGTGTCAAATTTTTTACAGTAACCGCCATAGCCCAACCAAGAAGGAAGGGTAAGAGCCTACGTACATTTTTACCAAATCTGATTCTTAAAGCTTTAAACCAGTCCCGCTCCTTTCCTTACCAAATTTTCAATCGCCTTTCGAACGTGCGTGGAGCACATTTTTGATTAAACCACAAGCAATTTGGCAAAAAAATTCGTTGATCTTCTTGTTAACAATTAACAATATTAAAAAATCCCAAAAAATGAACATTTCATAAAGTTTTCGACAGTAAAGTATAGGTTGCACAGTGCATTGATGTGAAGTTTGTCAGTACAATCGGAAATCAGGAAACGACATGTTGATTTCTATTGAAGTTAATTACAACCATGTTTTTGAAGTCATATGGGCTATATAAGACCATCGGACTTTGAAACTAGATTGCACTTATATTCAGCATTTAGTGATGATTGTGTTGATACGTGGGAAACGGCTAATAAATAGACATATGCTTCTACGCCTGTATACATATATATATGCCGAAATATATAGATACATAATAGGAACTTAATAGGAAACTTGATTGCAAAGTAGGTTGAATATAGGTCGAATAGCCATGTGTCGGATAAACGAAAGTGAAATAATTGTCACCATATTTTATTGTGCAAGCTACAAACACCATTATTTTTTGTGGTACTTCCAAAAGATGCATTTTTTGTTTGTGCATCAATTATAAGAAAATGAAAGTAAAAAAAAAGGACACAGCCCACTATTAAATATCTCATACCACTTTGTTGAAAGCAGATAACCACAGAAGTGGATTTAATTGAAATCAAACTCAATTTACTAATTTTAAGTAGATCTATAAATCGTCTTATTCGGCTTAATATGGTATTTAATCAAATGCTCGAATGGAAAAAGTTTCAAAGTAAAATTGTTGTTACACGCAATCATTTGTAATTGTAACGCAAAGAAATTTCCACAAGATACTTCACAGACTGCCTGATTGTTTTCGGCATTACGCCGTAGCGGTTTTCAGCTCGCCTCTTCGTTATTATAGTTTCGGATTAAGATTTTTATTTAGCTAATAAAACATAATTTTTAATTTATTTATGTATCTCTTTTTTTATTTTTATTAGATCATGTTTTGAGAATCAAAAGAAAAGATGCATAGATTCGAAAACATTTCGTAAACATTCGAGTATATACATGTTCCGAATGCTATTCTAATAGCCCAATTAAGTTGGTTTGCAGAAGCGAGTTGCAGGAAATTGCTGGATTCGGTGCCTTAAATTTTTCACTGTCAATTTTCGTATTATTCCAAGTTTTTATTCGTCGCTGTCACTCTTTTTTGGTCAATGTTTGGTATTAAAGCGATATCATAAGATCAGTCTTTTTCAAGTGATGCGTTATAAAAATTATAAAGTACAAAACAATGACGAAGATGAAATTCAAAAGAAAAATAGCAGTGGAGATGAAATGAAGAGTATACACTAGTCGAAAGTAAACAGAAACTATAGCTTTATATACTCAATGCGCTGCCAATCTGCTATTCTTTGGGTTTAGTTGCATATGTAAGGTTTACCGGAGTAATTACTTGTACAGAGCAAGTTTTTTGGTTTTTGCAGTAGTATTCCACTCAATAGAAGAGGTATAGAGGAGGAAAGATTTTTTTGTTGACAAAATCTGAGCACTTTTCTAAGAGACAAACATACAAATGTAATGCAGCAAATGCCGCGGGAGAAGCCTTCTTGCATACGAGGACTTGTTTTGGTTTCTAAATACTGCATAGCGGTCGAATAGGTTAAGAAAGACGCAAGAGCTTGTTTACCGTTCAGTATTCTCGTTTGGATAGAATAAACCTATGAGAAGTGTTGGGTGGTTCAATTTAAGCTGAAGTAAACTTTTTTTCTCTTTGTTTCTGTTTTATTAATTGCTATGAATAAAGCTAGAATTTGTTTTTAATTGATTTCACGTCAATCAGTATTGATATTTACTTTAATTAAGTTTGCTATTTTATAATATTTATTACGTTTTGAAATTAATTAAGTTTTTACCTGAATTAATTAGTATTATTTTACTTTTTTGTTTATATTTATATCTCCATACTTATACCCTACAGAAGTTGTGATACCGTGTATATTAAGCTAGTGCGCATGTCTGTAACATCCAGGAGGACCGAAAATAAACTCACCTTTCATTATGTTAATCAATCCAGAAACACTTTTTAAATCGACTTAACTCGTCTGCCTGGTTACCCGCCTGATGTCTGCCCGTATCCTTTCGTATTTCATCCACAGGTCGCATTTTGCGATATTTTGGTGAAATTCAGCGCACTGGCGAATTTTCGTTCAAGGGCGAATATTATCGAAAATGGTTCGCATTCGATCACTTTTTCGTTGTTATATAAAAAAATTGCAATTTTTAACAAAATTGTTGAATAATAATATTTTAGGATTCTATATTAATGCGATCAGTTTATCGGGTCTCTTTCTACGGAAGGCGAATTCATTTAGTAAAGGGCTTAGTTTTCAGTATTTCAATTTGATATTTGACTCGTGATAGCATTTTGTATATAGGTAGTATAAGTTAACCTTATCGAATCTGCGTCACATAGGTTAATAATTTGGATTCCTGCACATGAAAGGGCTCTCATGAAAAATCATAACATCTTCAGGAAGCAAATGAAGTTTGCTAAATTTTGCAATTTAAGTTTGCTGACGTCTTAGGAATACTCTAACATGTGGAGCTTTATGAAATATTGTTGCTATATTATCACGAGAACGAATGAGTAGCTTTATTAGGCGTTTCGGTTTAGGGTGCTTAAAGGTCAGCCTTTCCCGACTATGATGTTTTTACGTTCATCATGTGTATACTTATACCATTTCCTTTCATTTTAATAATTATAAACGAAACTCTAATACAAATAATGTCAAAATGGAATTTTTGTAAAAACTCAAAACCTTTACGCTGACAACTGTGTTAACATATTGAATGTACGACAACTATACATGTATATATATATATATATGTATATGTATGTGTGGTTGTCGCATTGTCAGCGACTACTTTCCTACCTTAATAACTTAATTTTCTACGTCACATTAAACAGTTTTAATTTATGCACATAAACTATAAAACTGAAAGCACTATTAAATAGTTTGTTTTTAGCAAAAAGTTTCTGATGGATTATAGCAAAGATAAATATAGTGACTCTTAAATTTTATAATTGAATTGAAATAAGTAAAAATCATACAAAAACAGACTGTGGGGAATAAATTTTCTTTCACCAGAAAGCTATTATGAATTATAGGGATCACCTAGTCAAGAAAATTACACAGATGACGCATTATTTGCAAGAAGGAGTAAATGTTTCTCGTGATTCAAATGGTGAATTCAGAGTTCAATGGATAGCTGGTAAAAAGATCAAAAGAATCAATCATACTCCTTTCAATCCCCTAAAGGCATTCACTGCGGAGTAAATGTTTCTCATGATTCAATTGGTGAATTCAGAGTTCAATGGATAACTGGTAAAAAGATCAAAAGAATCAATCATACTCCTTTCAATCTCCTAAAGGCATTCACTGCGGACCCATCTTATTCTTTTTTATATATTAACGATCTTGTAACTGTTATTGAGTCGTCCCATCTCTTGATGTACATAGATAATGTAAAACTGGTCTCCTCAGGCTTGAACAACATGGTTACGTGGCGTTCAATCCACTTCCTCACATTGAACCTAAATAAACGTACATAATAAAAACATTTTAGTGGGACAGGGTCCGCCCTTAAATACTCTACACTACACTACGCTTCTTCATATAAGGGCTTTCCAAAATACCGCGTGGCACGGGAAATGGTTGAAAGAGTGATCCGTTCCAAACCATTTTTAAAAGCGTCCTTAATATACTTCGGCCCACCAAGTTTCGTGAAAATGTCTCAAAGATTGTAGCCTATACAGACGGACATATAAGCTTCACTTGTATCATAACTGAGATAAGGTATAAAGACTATTACTCAAGAAGTTTACTCACTGTAGAATGCCTCATGGAGTCGCGTAAACTGGAACATTCTTCATCTGGATAATAATTTTTAATTTACGTATTGAATTATTTATTTATAAAGCTAGATGGCTGATCGAAAAACTTTCAAGATCTACGCATTGCAAATTGACAAAATATAACTTATAAGGTATTGACGTTGTGTTTTTAATGTATTACCGCACTTAACAATGATTTCTGAGCGCTCATCTGTAATCAAAGGACGTTCTACCGCACAGATGTGAACGCGCGAACAATGATTTGATAATCGCGTTTTTTAGTCACTCAGTTTTCTTGAAACGAAAATCAGATGTATTTTTTTTATAAATTTTTGGTGTACAAAGCATATGTGATTTATCAAATATAAAATACAGAAATAACACAAGTAATCCACACACACAAATAACACAAGTTACCTATCTTAAAATAGCTAAAATGAATTCCGATTACGATTTTGATTCGATTGCTATGATTAAAGGTGGGTCTCTCTTAAGCTCCTCTGTGTGTTACATATTTCCGCACTAACTAAATATACCCTTTACCACAAGTGGTTTAGGGTACAAAAAGTAGAATGCCAAAGTCGGGCATTAAGAAGAAAACCAAATGTGTTTTTCTTTAATTCAAATTATAAATTTTTTTATTTTTATTATATGACAGGGACATATGCTGAATTTTCAATTGAAATCGAAAGAATGCTAAGCATTATGTAGCTTTTCACTTACTGAGAAAAGAAAAAAAAACGTTTTGGGTAAGGAATTTAAAACCAAAACGTATATGAAAAATTATGGATAGAAGTTTGAAAAATTCTCAAACAGTATATGACTATCTTATCTAATCATTATTTGGATCTAAGGACAAATAAAGTGCTTTACATAAACGGAAAATTTTTTAAAATTGAAAAAGGAATATAAACTGAAAAATAAAAAGTAGGATATTTCGGTATTAAGATTGGGAAGAAAGCGCCATAACTACTTTTTTCTTTTTAATACACGTAAATTCATTGGCATATACATAAACTCTCAATTCTATTCACACATCCGAAATATTTCTTAGTTGAGTATTTATATTGTGTGCAATTTTATGAATCTAAAATTGTTAATAACTTTACACAGCCAGAGGGGGCGGTTTCTCGTCGTAACTTTCGGGAGCAGAAGTTTTTTCGATTATTATATCAACCATACCATACTAAGAAGCTCGGTTTCATTCAATTGAGCGAAACGGTTGGATTTTGAGCTTATAATATATCGCTTTGATAAACGAGTGATGATAATTTCTCTATTAGGACTTTTTTTAAGTTTTGAGAAGTAATCCCAAATTGTATCGGGACTAATTCGCCCCACTACATCTAATTCATTCGGCATTAGGAGGGGTTCGTAGCAATTTCACGATATCTGTTTTTATTTGTTGTGCTGCTGGATACTGGTCTGATCGTGCTGCTTGACTTTTTATCACTAGAGACCCTCTTGCCATGATTATCGCCAATCTTTGATAAACCTATCACGTCCCCTCTCCACACGATCTCGCCTCTCTTATTTATGTGAACTTTTTTGGCGCTTCTTTCTTTCGTGACTGCGACTGCGGCTTCGCGAATGGCTACGGCTACGTTTACATGAACGCGATTTATCGCGATGACGATCTTTACTTTTTGACGATCTGTC
Organism: Glossina fuscipes; assembly: GCF_014805625.2. Taxonomy (NCBI): domain Eukaryota; kingdom Metazoa; phylum Arthropoda; class Insecta; order Diptera; family Glossinidae; genus Glossina; species Glossina fuscipes. Next base: position 1,255,301 of record NW_023998630.1, on the reverse strand, counting down.
GTTTTCGTGATCGCGTTCTCTAATTTTCTCTTTTTCTTTACTGCGTGTGGATGGCTTTAGCATTTCATTAACTTTGACTTTATCGAACTGTAGAAGAGATGAGTTTGATTCAATGCGAAGAGCCAGCGAAGAGTCAACTTCCGACTATTCTTTTCTTACTGCCGATGGTGATGCTTCTTCAATCACTTCCCACAAATCTTAGCGAACAACGTTTGATTTCTTCGATCGTTAATATTAAACATAAGCGAACGATATTTGGCCTTATATTTATTTCCAGTATCGCAACTGAATAATTGTACATTTCTACTTCAGTTGCTTTAGCAAATTCGTTAAACTCTCCTGTGGACGAGTTTGGATATTTGGCGAGTTTTATTGGTTTGCTCATTATCACTAAATGCTTTTAATTTTTCATGCATGCGCTGCAAGAATTGCTCTTTGAGTGTACGTCTTACTTTCGGAAATATGGGTTCAGAATCCAATTTATTGCCGCTAATTGAGGCATTGCTACTACTTTCTCCTTGGCTGGATGGTCGTTTCGCAGGTTTTTCTTTCGCTACCTTATCTTCGGGGGTTTTGATAATCTTATCGGGTCTTATCGAAGGGTGTTGCAGATATTTTTGCAACTGCTTCGGCGTGCTTGAGCGCGGGCTGTGCGATGATGAAGATGCTTTATTATAATCCGAAATTGTTTTCAATGACTTAACTTGCGAAGTTGAAGGTCTCGTTTAGAGAGCTGAAGTAATTGCTGATGTGTTATGTCTTTATGCATACATTGTAGATAATTTTAAGGTAGAAGGCGATATGGTATGTGCCGAAGTAGTTTGCAACGATCGCTGCTTCTGGGCGTGAACAAATATTGTTCCCTTTATTACTTATTAGAGATGCTCTCAGTTTATGCCGTTCTGTAAGCGAGTTAGCAATGTACGGACGAGCAGACGAACATGCTTAGTAAAGACTTAAATTTGATGCGTTGCAAACGTTTTGATAAAATGTATGTACGATCCTTCTTCGGTGGTAAATGTAAAGCCTGAATGTAGAACTTACTATTTGTATTATAATCAGCAAACACACATAAAAGAGCAAACTTAAAACGTATCAATGATTGTTATAGTACGAGCAAATATATATTGTACAATCGAATTTTGCCAGCTGCAATACTATTGGTCGTTCAAAAGATAAGAAATTTATTTTTAAAACTTTCCTATTTATCTAATTTGAACTTTTTATGTTACCTTTAATTGTAACGTTGCCCATTGATTTGTGTTTATCAAAAGAGCACGTTCTCGTTGTCGAGTAAAATAAACCTCAACGGTAATCATTTAAGTTAATTTCATTTAAAAGGCTAACTTGTGGTTAAAACATTTAAGACTGAGTAGCAGAATATTAATCAAAAATTCTTAACATGTACGACATCCAATTTGTGTTCAATTATTTGTTATGCTTGAAATCTTTGCGAATTCAGAAAGGTAAAATAAAAGTAAATACGTAGTGTATACATAAATAATTGTTCAAACAAATAAATAAATAGAATAATGACATGTGTTGTCGATGGAAGCAATATATATTCTTTAAAAGGGTCAAGTATTTTATTATTGGAATTTTAAGTTTTCTATTTATTTATTTATTTACTAATAATACGAACTTCAGTGATAGTTTTAAAACATCACTAAAGCGAAATTAGCTTCTCAAAATTGAAACGTAGCTCTTGTCACACTAAAGTAAAAATAAATTACACGTAATAATGATATATAGTCAAGGACACAAAGAAACCGAAATTTAAGTTTTCAGTACAAATTTTTTATTTATTATAATCAGTTAATTAAAAAATTTATTATTATTTTAAATTGCCAATGTTATTGAATTCTACCATAAAGAAAGAATTCCAATAGAAAATTTAGAGTTATCTCCTTATTTTAAGCTTTGTCGACTATTGTATACAAAGGGTATACTAAAATGTGTCATGAAAACAGCACAAAAATACATAAAGATATTATAGATACCCCTGGCCGACCGATTGAATACTTTATACCACCTCGTCTGATACAATTTCTTATTTAGAAACCAGAAATTATAGCTTCCTTCAACGTGACAGCATTGCAAGCGAGAGCGATCGAAACGTAAATTGATGTGATCAAAAATACATTTCCTTGTCAAAGATTATTATTCTAATCGCTGTTCATCTATTTTCGTGATAAAAAACAATTGGTAGAGTAGAAGGCTTACTTTTTATGAGAATCCTTATAATAGTACGTAGTGGGACACAACGGATAGATGTATGTGTTCTACTCAATTTCCCCTACAAAATATTAAAAACTTATGAAGCTTAGGCCTTTTTGGTGTAAGGCTATACGGTTCAGAAAATTGGCACATCGGATGCAAATTGTTCACTTCCATGTAGTCGGACGAAATACTGTTACCTTTTCACGATTTTCCCGAGAAATTTTGAAATTGCAGACTTTTTTCATATAACGAATTTCCGTAAGTAAAGTATTTCACGGGGAATGATCAGGACGATTTATAAATTCGTATAGCTAAAGACACAAGTTTTAAAAAAGATCCTAATCGGTTTTGATTGTGCTTATTTAAAACTGCTCTGTTAATATCTATCGTACGTAGACGGGTTCATTATGAGCTTCAAAAAGTGAAGAAAAGCTAACGTAGCTATGGCATTAATAAAGTGCTCCAGAATATTTTTTTTTATCAAGTTAGCCGTGAAAGACTGCTATTTAGTTAAACAAAACTAATACCCACGCAGCTTTAATGGAAAGATTTATTGTTTCCATTATAAAATCTGTGATTTTCAAGCAAGTTCCGTTGTGATGCACTGCGAAGCGAATGAACGGTACAGTTTTGCTAGATATTTGCGATGAGTTCGCAGGAACCATATCCGGTTTTTTTCGACAGACAAGCGTAAAGAAGGTACATCTGAACTGTACATTAGGAGTGAAAAGATACTAATTAGCAGAATTGGCTAAAATAACACAAAAATTAAGCACAGCTTAAATGTTGAACCCACAATGTAAAGCACCCTCCAATAATCACTGAACATGGTAGGTCTTAAGCGCCTCTTCCTAATATCTTACACAGAGGGAGCACAGACTGGTTTCGTTAAATATGTGGTCATACCGTGTTAACAATTTGCCAATGAATTCTACCTCCATGCGCGATAATGACGCAAAGCATTCACTAGTATTTTAAACGCTTACGTTTTCTTAGAAAGTTCAGACTGAAGTTGCTATCTTAGTTCCAGTGCAAATTTAGGCTTTTCCGTTAAAGTAAACATTCTACAAAGAAAGTTTCAAAAATACCTAAGAACATCAGGAAAGAGTTAAGGGGGCGTACCATTCAGATGGTTATTGGAGTTGTAGAGAACGCTTAGAGATAGTATAATTGAAAAGAAAATTGTTTAATTTTATAATAGTTAAAGCTCCCCCAACCTTTTACTTTTACAAGATACAACAGAAAAAGCAGCTAAATATATAAGAAATACTAGTCTGGAAATCGGAAAAGCAGATGAAACAAGCGAAAACGTTGCTGTAGCAGAGATGACTGGGATTACAATTTATAGGTGGTCCTTCTCATCCAACGTAGATTTCGGAACATTCGCTGGTAAATTAGGTGGGTTAGAACAACACGTTAAAAACATCTCCAGTTACCAGTTACAACAGTAGGGGATTTTAATAGTTAGTCACCAAAATGGCATGCGGAAAAAACAGCGAAGGGGTCATTACAGAGGGTGAAATAATTGCATCAGTAGATCTTGTCGTATTCAACGCTGGCACCGACCACACTTTTCATTGGGGAATACAGGGCACAATAATAGACATAACTGTAACTTTTTTAATGTCAGCAAATTGGCGTATGCCTTAGATAGGGGCAGAAGCAGAAACTTTAAGTGATAACCAGTACATAGTTTTTGACATAGAAAACAGGGCAGAACGACAAGCGTACAAAACGACAAAAAAATGGAACCCACGCAAACTGAATCATGAAAGGTACAAGTTCTGTTGGCCAAAAAACTTCAGTTCACTAATCTACATCGGAAGAAAGACGTTAAGGCTGTCGTAGTTTACATGCAGCATACTTTAACAAGTATGTGCGAGATTGGTGTGCCAAGAGTTGGAGGTCCAACAGCAAAAAGAGAACGAGTATACTGGTGAAGCGAAGCTGGGCTGAGAGTCAAGTATCCAAAAGCCAAAAGACAAGCGATAATGGCCAGAGGAAATAGAGATTGTCTTGAATCTTACAGAAATACGCAGAAGTCCGTCATAGTAGTAATAAACTACAGTAAACAGAAGAGCTGTTTCCAAGAATAAGATAGAGGGTCAGAGGATAGGATTGCAGAGAAATTTAGACAACCTGTTGAGCATTGAAAAGGAAAAAATTACTGGGGTTTATTGGAATACTTAACGAAACCATACTGTTACGAAAATCCCAAATCCAGTTAATGTCAGCTAAGTAATTTTCGTAATAATAAATTCCTTAAAGAAGGAAAAACCAAATGAGCATTCGCAGGCGCCTCATGCAGGTGCAAGCCGACGAAAACGATTAGAGAAAAAGTGGGCTGGGATTAGAAATAAAACCATAAATTTAGGTATAGTAAGATGCTTGTAAAATTGTATATAAATAGAATATTTCTGAAAAGTAGAGTTAGTCTGGCAAGAAGGTAGAAGTTGAGAGTACGGCCAAAATAAATTGTAAATAAATATTCCTACTGTTGTGAAAGACAAAATAGTAAAATTAAAGAACTTTGAAGTGCATTTCGCTTGATCAAAATATCCACGATCTAGTGATACGGACTGTATCTTATAAAAGCGAATTTCATAACAATACAATTTGTTGGTAATGCTTGGCTGGATTTACTGTGTTATACGTACCACTTGCTTCTCAGATTTGGCATGTAAGGCGGGCAAGCTCCTAGAAAAATTGGTCCTGGTGACCTTAGAAAAAGATGTCTAGCAACAGATTGGCTTTATCAAACGGCGGCACACTATAGACGCTTTTGAAGTACGGATCACGGAGGCGCAAAACAACAAGCGCGCAAAAGGATAGTGCATATCACGTTAGACACCAGAAATACCTTCAACACGGAGTGGCAAATTATTATAAAAAGTTTAATAAGACGAGGCTTCTCCCGGTACTTGGTTAAAATGATAGACAGCTGCTATACTATACTATAATATGCTATAATAGAAGCTTACTATATAAACCTGGTGACGGTATTAAAGAATACATGATTACAGCAGAGGTCCCACAAGGCTTCGTTCCAGGTCCCTTTCTGTGGAATCTTATGTATAACTGCCTGCTCAACGTGGGGCTTCCGAAAGAAACGAAATTGATCATGGCTTGTAAGCTTGAAGGCTTGTACGCAAGCGTTAACTTCGCTAATAGAAATTGTAGGAAACAATATCTTAAGTCGAATAAGTAGGTGGGTACGTAAGTCGAAACTACAAGTCACCGTAGGCAAAAGTGAACGGTGACCGATAGAAGGCTGTCCCCAGTATCAAAGGTATCTCAAGTAGTAGCAGATAGGAATCAAATTCAGTTGCAATTTAAGATACCTTGGAGTGTAATTAGATACTAAGTCAGCTTTTACGAAACAAATAAAGAGAGTTACGGATAAAGCATTGGCAACTGCTGTCACCATGTGCAAACTAATGAACATGAATGGGTCAAAGCAAACGAGGCGAAAACTCGAACGTAGCTTATGCAGACGTTCGTCGTAATTTGGAAAAAGTACTGCAAAGTCAACAGTTCCTACTAAAGCTTCAGGCAGTTGAAAGCAGAATAAAATCAGCTTGCCGCACAGTTTCAACTTCAGCAGCAGTTCTAGCAGAAATGTTACCCATTGAGCTACTGTTGAAGGAGCAGTTCTGTATCCATACCGGCAATTAAGAGAGATCTGTGGTTGAAGGAGGAAACACAGAGAAGTTAATTTCTTCATCTTTCACCGGTCATGAGAATTTTTCATGTTATTTGTACGCCTTCAATTTACAGACAGATAATGCATGCGACCTTTGCCGAACAAGCGGAAAGCGGATGCGATCTTTGCACTGTTTCTCGTCTGGACGGCTTTGGCATGTTTGAGAAGCAGACTTCTCAGATCTCTGCAAATAGAACCTGCTAGCTAGGTTTTTTGCGAAACATGCTTCGATATAAAGCCATACGTAGGCGACAACCACCCTAATCTCCGACGAGGATGGGGGAGGTAGGACAATATAGTGAGGATGAAGAATCCATAAAGTGCCCTCTCGAGGTAATCCGAAAGCTTTGCTGGCTTTGAACCCTGCATGGGGCCACTGGTGGGAAGTCTGCTGCCAGTATGCCAAAAATAAAAAACACACGCAGACGGGCAGATATTGTCTAATCAATTCAGAATTTCATGCTGACAAAATGAGTACACTTCTCATCCTTCAGTGACAGGTATTCAGTTAACTTCATTATTCATTTAACTTTAAAGTTTAAATACAAGTAAATAAAAAAGAAGAAAACCTGTTTGTCAGATAGCCCAGTAGGATGATAATTATGTTACTTTAGATAATATTTATGCTATCTTTATGATCACAATCTTTTATTTTGCAGCCTCTTTCGCTTTCAGTTTTTTGTCTATTCTATTTTGTGTTTCCGGGCGGATAGCTCAAGCTTTAGATTGAAATATTGGCCTTCCGTGATTTTTAGGCCAATATTTGTAGTGAATTCAACATTATAGTTTTTGGCCATCAATTAATGAAAACACATGTAAAATTTTAGCTATTAATCTTATTTTTTTTACTTGTACTTAGCGTTTGTTTGCCTGCGGTAAACGATAAACAACGATACCGTTTTCAAAATCGGCAAGAACAGGTACAAATTAGTTAGTGCTCGTAAACTACAACAATAAATACTTTCATATTTTATTATGCCATAGAAATTTTCTTACTTTTTATGGTCTACATAGCGGCACGAGTGCGTTAAATTGGTTCGAATGTGTACCACCCGAAGGGTATAAGATAGACAGACTTTTTATTATACCGATCTGAGCTGTCTATCTGTCCATGTGACCTCTGCCTATGTATTTTCGTAATGGATCTCAAAGTCGCTATATTCGAGATGTTTTGATGAAATGCGGTACACAACCGAGTTTTGGCCTAAGAAAAATAGTTGGAATCGTACCACCTTTTCGACCACTCTTTATATAAAACCTGTTTTTGAGTATTTGTTATGTGAAAAAACATTACAATTTTCAGAATTTCAAGTGAAAAACACTGAAAAATCATATTTCGTCACTCTAAATTCATGTGAAAAATTTGAGTTGAACGGACTGTTTTGTGAACACCCTGCCATGTATAATCTTTCCCACAAAACTTTATCTTTATATGAGAAAATGATCTAATTTTCAATATTTTTTGGTGAGAATTGCTCTGTAATAATAATTGGGGATAGGATTCAGCCTCCCCGAGTTGGACCATGTAGGTGCATTCTTTGGATCCTGCCGCATAAGGATCTAAAGAAACCTATGGCCTAATAACCTAAAACCTTAAGAAATATATGGCAAAAAAATTCAATTTTTGATATTTTATGATGAAAGTTTTTATTCGTATAAGTAATTTAATATAAAACTTATTTGTATTAAATTTGGATTATGTAGGCCTATTTATTGGACACCGTCATTTATAGGAACCTTAAAGAAAAGAAAATTTTTATGTGACAATAAGGTCGTTTGTACTTTTTTATGACGGAAACAACTCAAATACAATAAAATGTTTGATAAGTAAATTAAGTTTGCTAAATTGTGGCCACATTAGTTTTGGGTATCTTGCATTGTGAGGGCGTTTTTCAAAAATATGCGTTTACGTAAATACATTGCGCAATTTTTGGTGCATTACCACAAAACTGAATGAATTATTGTTTTAAGCAAAGTAATAAAGGGAGTCAAAAATCGGCCTTATTCGAATAAAATGATTTTAATTTGTTTTTTTCAAGCTAGAATTTTCCAGCATCAATGGAATTTCACTCCTTGTTTAAGTTTTATTTACTTAAATTAACTGAAATGAAGATCAACGATGCATTGAGTCCCACAATATAAGAGTGATAAAGTGCACAATGCAAATCATTAAAGTTAATTTCCTTTAAACGCCTATACGACTGCAAGTGTCTTTAGAGCAGACGACAAACAGGTGGACTCGGTTCATGATATTATGTCTTTCACAAATATCAATAACACTCAATACTCAATAACACTACGGTCTGACACATGTGTGTCGACTCTGTTGACCCATGATTTCAATCATTTTCAACATTACATTGTTGCCCGCTTTGGACAGCTTTCGTCAATTGCTGTGCCTACTACCTTCATTATGAACGACCGTCTACAAACAACGTCGCTAATCGTAAAGGAGTTTTTATGATGAAAAGAAAATACAAAACCCACTTTAAGACCAATAAGCACAAGGAGAAGGTGGTGTGCTTTCAAAAGAAAATGTATTTATCACATTTCAACCAGCATAGGTACATGTAATTCAATACAAAATTGTTAGCAAATTGAGCGACGAGATATCAATTGACAAATCTTTAGATGAATTTAGCTTCGTAAATTTCAATTTGGGGCTTTTTGCAGACTATGTGAACGGAGTGGAAACATAAATGGTGCTAACAATGAAGCATTTCTCAACGAAGTTCGCTGCGGCAAGAAATAGCAGAGAAGTCAAAGACAAAATTGACGAGCTTTTTATCGAGGTTAAAAAAAGCGGCTAAAGAATACCAGGAAAGAGACAGCGGTTGGGCAATAGCAGAATTTAAATTTTACGAATTAACCATCAGCAAGTATTGCTGTGGGTTCACATGCATCCTTACCAATTAGTAAATACACTAGAAAGGCCACAATTAATGTGAAAACTGCTGATGTCTCTTGTTATAAAGGGTGTATATTAGTGGCTGTCGCTTACGAGTTTGATAAACTGACTCGAGAGAAATTAGCTCACATGAGTTATTATAAAATTGCAGGTGTTCCCAGTATTGTCATTGAATTTTGAAACACTCGAATTGATTTCTCTGACCGACAATGCCCGATAACCAACTGCCACACCAATCAGTTAGAGACATCAGCATAAATATTTATGAATTATCATCTTCCAAGGGTACATGCAAAGTGGTTGCTCCAGCAAACCTTCAAAAGCCTCAAAAAAAGTTTGTACATCAATTTGCTGACTGTATTCAACGAAACATGCAGAGGTTGTTAAAAGTACAATATACGCGAGGCCATACCTCAGGACGTTTTTGTGATTTGTATCAAACATTTTACACCACGATTGAAATCCGCCATAAGGAAAAATGTACCAACATCAAAAATGTATTTCCATTAGCGGGGACAATGCCGAAGTTTAAAAATATGGAGAATAAGTTGCCAATCATCATATATGATGATATGGTGGCTGTCCTTAAGCCCGTAGAAGTCCTTAACAGGTCTTTTATTATATTAAACATATATATATATATATACGAAGAAGAGCGTGATGAACAGCATACTTTTCTTTAGTAAGTTTATTATAAAATTTTTTTATATTTAAGTAACTAACTGAATTTATTTTCTCGTTTTATTAGGAGACACATTTATAGCTAGGTTTCTTGCTCATACGCCGTATAAAATGGATGATATGTATGAGTTATACTAGAAGAATCCCGCATCCATCACAACACGAACAACCAGCACAGAAAAAAACATTAAATGCTACGCCTGTGAGAAAGAAAAGGTACGTATTTTAATTATTTTACCGCGGAACTTAGGGAATATAGGAAAGTTTTCTATTTAGGCTATTCAACTTTCCAATTATTTTTCACGATATAAAGAGGTATGATATTCATTTCTTTATTACGCAATTAATGTCTAATTTGTCAGTTATGCCGTGTAACAAGAAGTACTACATATCAATGACTAAGGATGTGATGGAAGAGAATGGGGTAAAATATTTTATGAACTTCGTGCATTCAAATCGATTTTTAAACTCTAGGTTAGGAAAATTTGCTTAGTATATGGAGCCCAGCCAGTTTAAACCTTTAAAAAAAAACGGTCACGAATCCACAAAAATTTGCGTTAATGAGGGCTAAGGGTGTCTTTCCGTCCGATTAGGAATTCCGAGAAACTTGATGATCCAATTTTGCCAACCCGCTAAAGTTGATTTTATAACTATTTGTCCACTCACGAATGTAGGGAGGCCAACTACAATTTTGTTCAGAGAGTATGCAATGCGTTCGAGTGTCAAACTCTTAGAGATTATATGCTTCTATATCTTCAAAGCGATGTGTTGATATTAACTGACATGCTCGAGAATTTCAGGATCCTATGTTTAGAAATATGTAAACTAGACCCATGCGATGATGTTATCGGACCATCGCTCTAATACGTTGCACTAACGCTGAATTGGAACTAATTGGCGACCCTGAACTCCATACTTTTTAAAAACTAGTATTAGAGGTGGCATTACCCACTGTACCCAGGGATTAATCGAAAGGAGGTCGGAGGTCAAAAAAGTTAAGGGTATAAAAATAACTGCATTATAAACAGAAAATATTGTTATGGTGAACAGGGGGTCATTAGAAGCGGTTCTCACAGACAGTAGACAGAGGTCTGCAAACAAAAAACGCTCGATTATTTAGATGACAAGCGATGTATTTTAGATGATACGATTTCCACTAGTACACGATAGGATTTCCACACATCCACAATTATAAAATGAGCAATCAAAGCACACAAATAAGAAAGTGTAAATAATATGTGTATACGAATATTTGCAAAAAAATTAATACGCACTGAAAACTTTTGGGCATTGTTTTATTTACATTTGAATATTATTAGCAACAGTAGTAATAATAATAACAATAATAATAGCAAACACGTTCGTGTAATCTTACACATTTTTATCGAATTAACTGAGTTTGTGAACTTCATCAAACCCTAGCGATTTCACAAGAAATTTGCTCCCCTTCAATATCTTTCCTACTAAATAGATATTTTTGTCACGAACTTTTTGTACGTCACATTCATAAAATGATCCTAGTATTTCATTATCCTTATAATCCTTCATAATGTAAGCAACAGGATTTGTAATTTTTTTTTACTAATCTGAAATATTTCGGCGGTCCAGTTCGGTTCATAGCCTAAAAAAATGTCGCTTTAAGTCTGCTAATTCTAACATAATCTCCAACTTCCAACTTTGGTTTTGGAAATGTTTTGGGAAAGTTATGTACACTTTATAATATCTGCTTTTGTTGGCTTAATTTATAGTTCTTTGATATGTGTTGTTGTATTTGGCGAGTAAGGTTTGAGTTAAGTCTATCCGTTTGTAATTGCCGCTAAACATTTAATTGATACTATTGATACTAAACATTTTCCACATTTTCCTGAAGAAGTCTTCTCCCCCGATCTGCTGTTGTGGACAAACTCTTACTATAAAGCACATTCCCCGCGACTGCCTCAACTTTTCCTTGGCTAGAAGTATTGCATTTGGAACGATTAACCCTTTGAACATTCTACAATCAGCTTCAGAACAGAATATCAATTCAATATTTTACTTTATTAATACTACTAAGCTTATTATCTAATATCCATTTATTTAAATTAGAGCCGATAGCCTGTGTTGCTAGTGCTCAATGTCTTTTTATTAGTCTAAGATTTCAATTCATTAGTCTAAAATTAAAACAATAATAATAATAATAATTTTCCACATTACGTTCTTTTATGTTCTATTGAATCTTTCACATATGTAGGCTTTTATATGAATGTATGTGTGGTAATGTTTAATTTGGCAATCTTTCATTCATTCTTTGAAATCTTTATTAAAAAATTCCTTCCCCTGATCAGTCTGGATATTCTTTAGATATCTGTTCTTTCATGGCATTAGTTATCTCAGGGAAACTTTTACATTTGACTGGTTGCGCGAAAGCATATTTGGAAAATGCATCGATTCCAACCGAGAGGTATTTATAACCTTTATATAGTTCGTGAAATGAAATTAACTCAACAAAATGTAGTTGCCAGGTATCATTAACTCCTTTTTGAATGAATCGCCTACGGACAAAATTTCTTCTGGCTTGTTTGTGAATCTCTTGAATTTTACTTACTTTTAAACATTTATTTTTTGAGGATTCTCAACTATAGCTTATGAATTTTAATATCCTTCCTGATCTTGTTTGACATGTTTCAAGGAAATTCAAAACATAATGTTAACAAACCAATGTCAACATCAGCGTCTATAGATTTTGAGATATCACCCAACTGAACATCAGTGTCAGTCAATTCCATGTACTTTGGTAAAAAATGTTTATAATAAAAGTACGAGATTTGTTTTTGTAACAGAGACTTTCAACATAGGAATATTGATGAAAAAATCCAACCCAAGTAATCGATCTCCCTGTTTGAGCATCAAGTTTTATCCTTTGTCGTTTTTGATTAATAATCAATAGACACTGTTCATCCTTCTTATACTTAAAATTACACTCAATGTTGTCTAGAGTTGGATGCCCTATCATGCTCTCAGGTTCTATAAACTCAAACTGATCCAATCTTAATTTCATGTATTCCATTAAATGAATCCATAGCTCACGGGCAAAATCAATAATATTATATGTATTATATTGTAGCCATAAAACTGGTTTAAAATCTTTTGTAGGTGAAAAATTACATTTAATTTTTAAATTGATGAAATATTCCAAGCTAAAAGTTAATTGATGGTCTTGGTTTCCTTTTGATAAACGCTGGGCTTTCCACACTTTCCGCACTTTTTTATATGTGATCCATTTAGTGAGACGACACGGCTGGTGCTGAAGGTGACGTGCGTTTTTTAGAATATAAACACGAAGATTATATAAAATCAGCTCAGTATTTATCTTGATTTCCAGTATTGTCTTAGAAGGCAGACACAAATTTTTCTTGAAGAGTTGGCGTGTAAGAATGCAAATTCTGTTGTACCTACCTACATTTTATTCAGACCTCTGTTCGGTGAAAAGGAATTAAATGAGAAGATCAAATCAAAATTATTTTTACGCTTCGGTTGAAAATGGTGTGATTGAGTAGTAGACTATTTCTGCTTAGGTGTTAAGTATCACCGTGTAATCACTATGGTTATCTTTTAGTAGCAGGAAAAGAAAAGGAAGAATTTCTTCAAAAGTATTAAAGATCCAAAGTTACATTCGTGAACACTCAAACATTTTTAAGAAAATTGTCTAATTAGTTTATTGAAATGACTTACAATTTAGATGTGCTCTCAATAATTTACATAACCTTTTTTTACTAAAGTTATTACTTCATATTACAAAAATAATTATAAAATGATGTGTTCTATGAAGTCCTAGTTTATTCTCTATTTTATAATTAACAAGGAAACAAGTTTTATCAATTATGCCATCCATTTACTATACTTATTAGTGGACCATCAGGGTCAGACAAAACAACCTAATACGGTTATTGAGGCGGATATGGAATATAACAATGGTATACCAGAGAATTTGGAAAATGCTCTCAATGAAACAACTCTCATTACACTCGATGATTTAATGATAGACGCTTTCAACAAAACGCTTTGTGAAGTTTTCACTAAGGGGTCACATCGTAGAAATTTTTCTGTCACTTAAGTAACACAGTTGTTGTATGTTTGCAGATGTTATCAATTCGCGCGGAAAACAACATTCGATTAGGAGTTGGTTGTATAAAGATGTATATTTCCAGCAACGTTAAATAAAAAACTATTACAAACGAATTTTGAGTTCATTTATTTAATAGATTTTAAGCTTAACTGCATTGAAAATTTTTACGTTACCTTATTAAGCAAAAATTTAGTTGCCGTCTACGAAAAGAATATTTCGTTCTCATTTACAAATATTGTAAATGTTACGATCATTACATATGATCAGTGGAATAGAATTGTTTTTAAATAATGTCAATATCAAAAATGATACTATAAAAAGCAATTGTTTCAAATTCAAAAGCGTAGAGTGCAACAGCCTTGAAATTGCTACTATAAACCATATCTCTATATTCATAGCTAAGGCAGGTGGTGCCAAATATAATATTCGTGATTACATTACACCTGCTTACATTACTCTTCACTTTAGAAAAAAGAGCTAGAATTGAAATAAAATCAATATAAATGAGAGCATATTTAAGATTCCATTCAGAATTGTAGCAGGCTGACATAAAGCGAGTGCATTCTTCATTTTACTCTAATAAAATTGGAGGTGGAATAATCACATAGAGTCATTGTATGTGTCATCCCGAGTAGGACAAACATGGGCGCGGTATTGGTTCATTCTTCGCGTCTTTTTTTAAAAATTTAAAACCGTCGTTTTTATTGGGTTTGAACACCAAGCAAATACTGGCAAATCTATTCTCAACGATTTCGGTCGCAAACCAACTAGAAACATTTTGGAAGGGAGAGGCAAAGAGCCTTTAAGTAATTCGACAGAAAAAGCAGTTAACAAGCTATCATCTAAACTTCAAAAAGGCTCTGGAGAAAATAACATAAGACGTCGCATCGAAAAGAAAATTTGTCAGTCACAAAAGAGATCTAAAGCGAATCGCGCAACAAAATTCAATCTACGTGAGAAAGTAAAGCATACATTTAATGGAAGATCCTGATAAGGAAACAATAAAATAAATATTACAATATTGGAAGTGCAATTGTTTATGAGTCATATAAAAATTAATCCCGGAATACTGGTTTCTTATTATAAAACATTACAACCAAAAGCAGCTTTATATCCATTTAAAAAAGTAGAAGTTAAGACATATTCTCTGTATCTTGGAAACCGTACTCTTTCATTAGATAATATCGTCATAGGACAACTTCCAGCTTTTTTATGGTTTACAATAGAATGTTTATGGTTTACATAGAAAACGATACAAATAGAAAAAGTATTTAAGGCAAATCTCTCTACAAAGAACTATTTCCAAGGTGCTTTTCAGATAATAATTTACCTCGGAAAGTGAGTTCTAAACCTGCTATTATAACAGCAAATGCAGACTACTCTAATCAACCAGAAAAACAATGGGTCGCCTTTTGCTTCAATTCGAAGACAGGCGCGGAATATTTTGGTTTCTATGGTCAAAAACCATTGAAAAAAGAATTTTGAAATTTTTGATATAGAAACTGCGACACGTGCACATATAACACGCAGCGACTCCAAGGATACTTTTCTAACAATTGCGGACATTATGTATGTAAAAAGAATTTTTAGTAAAATAAAAGTGAAATCTTCAGTTTAGAGACCAAATCGTTTATTTTCATTTTGAATAAACTCAAAAATAGATGTATTAGGTATAGATTTATCCCTTCCTCGAAAAAAAATATTTTGGATATTACTTTCTTTCAATTTTGTATATGGATTTTTGAATTGAAATACATGGCTAAGGCGCTTCTATAGAAATATCTACAGTAAGTCCCCTCAGGTGATTCTAAATAAAGGGTAATTTCTCCAAATTGTGTTGATTTTGCTTTACATTCAACTATTTTATAGGCTGTGCCAATGATAACTCGTCAATCTTTGTATAGCCTTTGAGCACGTACTCCTTTTTCCAATTTTATTTTTATAGACTAAACGCAACTCACATTCACATCATTATCGCTCTGGCTTCCAGAAGAATAAAATAAAACGTATTCTTAAGAGAAAAGTATCCTCACATAGTATAGAAATGTTGGCGAACTTATGTTCAATCGTTATTTGAACAATACCCTCCGCGTTTTAAATAAATAGTTTTAAGTGTATTGCAAAGTAATAAATAAAATGCAATTTAGCCAGTTTCCAGGGGTGTATTTATGCGAATGGAAATTCTAATAATGATAACACAAATGAGAAAGGCTTATAAAACGTTTGACTGTTTTCAAATGCAGTATGGTGAAATAGTCGCTCCACCGAAAGTGCACTTTATTTTTTTTCTTCCTTGAAATTCGCATTTTTCTGCATTGCTATTTATTAGAATGTATATAATAAAAGAAGAATTCATCGAAGGAAATTTTCTGGAGCTAAGTATGGGGGTGTGTAATAGGAAAGATACGCATGTGGAGTTACGTTTTCCTGTTCGTACCTCCTTCTTCTTATATTTTGAATTGTGTATAGGTAGAATATATGTTCTTATTTGAAGGCGAGAGGAAAGAGCACACGTTACGAATGCGAGGAAAGGGGAATGTGTGTGAATGTGAAGTTATCCGCTCGGAGCGGGGAACCGCATACTCGATATTGCATCATATATATACTACTATCCGCGCAGGACGTAATTTTGAAGAGCAAAAAGAGATACTTTTTTCTGTGTGTTGAAGTCAGTGTCGAAGGACTCCCACATACTGTTGCTACTTATTGGACAGACCGGACAGTTGCTCAATGATGTGGCAAGTCTCGATATGGAAATGTGGAAGACGCGTCTCTGCCAGCTATAAAAAGAAAGAAAAATGGTATATCTTAGGCTTCATTTCACCAAAACTTGACAAGATATACGCATCAATGTTGAACTCGGCAAACATTCAAAAGCTTGACAGTCGAAAGCACATCATCGATTTCGATAAAAAATAATTTTGATTCCGCCTAACTCATCCGAGGATGATATTACTTTTATGGGCTTTTTAGTATGTCCTACATTAGATTATCTTATAATTTTTTCTAAATTAATTAAATCGAATAAAATAAAATTTGTGAGATGCGTGACGAAAAATCTTAAATTTAATTTCATTTAACAAAGGCTTTTTTCTACTCGCCTTATGTCTATAGAATAATTCTTTCCTAGAAAATGCAAATCAACTAGTTGAAGTCTATGCAAATGGAGTCACAAAAGTTGGTAAGGTTCTCATTTAACATTAGAACTATCGAGGACATCATTTTGATTCTTTCGGACTTTCGATCTCCTAAATTATGGTTATAATGCGCGTAACGTTGCAAACTTTTTTGGTGACTTCTATTTGTACAAAAAGACCTTTGAATATCCATTATCAGATTTTTTATACGTAGTCGAGATGATTTTGATTTTCTCCCTTTGTTGAATTGACGCAGTCGCTTGAGAGTATCTCGAAAAAACACCGACGATTTTTTAATATTTACGTTCACAACTTTCGATTTTGGAAAGATATTTTAAAGCAATTGTTACTAAAATGCTTGCGATAAGCACCTACATGTTCGATTCAAAAATGGTCCGAATCTACAAACTAATACGTCCACAATTAACGATAAAATTTTAATTCCAATTCGTTTGAAAATTGTTTCCGACTTATTTCAAAGAACAGTACCATGTTCTTCACTCTATTGTAAATAATATAAAAAGAGAAGGATTTTTGCTCTATCGACAAGGAGGTTAGATCAAGGAACGGTCGTACAATTTTTAATCAAAACTCATTCACAGAGTAGGCTGTAAAAAGAATACTTCCTTGGCTTACCTGACATAGTAGAAATAGTTGAAAAGGGTTAAGATCCAATGATAGTTTATAATCATCTGTGAACATAAGGGTGTTAGAGTATTTAGAAATGATTAGAAAGCTATTGATACGATAGACTAAGGTGTACAAGATCAAGACGTTTAGCTTGAGTTAGGTCAGAAAAAAGGATACTTGTTTTCACGTGTAAAATATTGCAAGGTTTTTAAGTGAAATGAAAGTCATTTCAAGATTAAGGTCTGTAAATTTGATTTGCCCTTCCATAAATTAAGTTTAATCTTATTAAATGCTCTGTCAAAGTTTTAAAGAAAAGTGAGAAAGATTTGAAAAAGTAATGTAAGGAAAGGAGACTTGCAGTTAATTTTGGATATCTTGCAATAAGCTATAACAGTTACAAAGCTTTTTGTCAATTGGAATTAATATCGGCTTGCTGATTGAGAGAATTGTTTGCAAAATAAGTGCACGAATTTTTCAAAGTTTCCGTTATGTGTGTTTTTTTTGATAATGATTGTACGCCTGGCCTTAGTTTAGTCACATTTTCAAGTTTTATTTTATCATTTCGAAAGCAGACTTTTTTGCTGTGTTATGAACTACCGCATTACAAACACTTGATTTAGTCAGGCATACGCTTTACGAATGAATGAAAGTACAGCCTTCAACTATTTCAATAACATTTTTTATGCTTGCACTTAAAAAGACCATTTCCATGGTAATTTCAGCTTGATGGCTTCCCATGCAAACATGCAAAATCCTGTCAAGCGTTCGATCACTTTAATCGAATTTGCACAATGATGGCGATTTTACATTATTATCACGACTCTCAGACCATCGCCCAGATTTTTATGTAGATTACTTCATGTCATAAGTCAATCCTTTAAGACTCAGTTTGAAATTTGCAAGACAAAATTGCTTGATATTGTTGGTGTTAGCCGCAGTAGTCGGCCGCAACAAAACATACGTCTTCTCGACTTTCTTTAAATGCTTCGTAGTAGTAACATGCTTATATTTTCGACAATTCACCATTAAGCAGAAATTTTTGCAAAATTTCCATCGTACCTATAGCAAAAAGTTTAAAACAAACTTTTTACTCCATTAATTAATTTTTACTTTGTCGAAATCGTAGAGCATTAACGGTATAATTCACAAAACCCGGAAATGTGCTCTGTGCCAAGTAATAAAGTGATATCCTTTAAGCTTGTCTGTTTCTTTTAGAAGTCTTTCCACTCAGATTTTTTCTCTTTCTTGAACTCATTTAACAACCATCGTGTAATAAATTATCATCTAAACAAAGCTTCTGGCAATTGCACTAGGTCTCCTTCAACCAAGCTCGCTTCCGATCATATCCGGCCATCATCTTCTCACATGCGATTTGGTTTCTATAAATCAGTTTGGCCGTTCTTGGCGTTTCAGCTTTTTCCCGTTTCTTTTGATTTATTACGTTTCTCAGAGCTGTGAATTCATGGTGCTACTGATTTTCCGCTTCCTACCCAGTAGAATCTCGGGTTAATCTCTTTAACAGTTTTCGTAACGTTAAAGTGCCTTTGCCCTCTTTGATGTTTCTTTATGATTTTTTCGGACTTGGCTCTGGGGACTACGAGGCACTTTCTGGTGCGTGAACCATTTTTACTGTACCATATCGGTTGTAACCGTCCGCCTTTGAAAATTGCTTTCCCACTGAGCTCAATATGCTTTTGTTGTGGGAGTTTCCTTATCGATTTGTTCCCTGGTAGCACGTTCAGGCTTTTGACAAAGTATTAGTACTTAGTGAGATCATGGTCGGCCGGCTGCACGCTTCGTACGCTTTGTTTTGCCAACTTTACATTTGTCATTACAATGGTTCAGCAAACGAAGGCATTTTCCTTAGCTTTCCGTTTTTCAGATATGCGTCCTCTTAACTTTGGAACCACTGCCTCCAACACCAAGTCGTTGATTACCCATTCTTTCCTTTAAAGCGACAACTTCATTCCGTAAGTTTGCAGCCCGCTCAACGTCCCACATATTTTTTCTTTTAAGACTCCCACCTTGGCATCAAACTGACTGATTGCTTCAATAACATTCTCAACGGGATTTTCCACTTGGGCTGCAAACTGCGGAGACAGTCTTCTGCCTATAATTTGATATTAGAATACGCAATTAATACACAGTGTAAGTCTTATGTAGAATACACGTTTACATATAAATTAGAGAGCGTACCATTAAATTGACTTTTCATGCTTTATTATACTGTCACAAGCATTCGATAAACTTAATAAGCTTCCTATATTGGAAGTGGAAAAACGAAGAATTTTAACAATGCAAAACTTTGAAACGAAAAAGTTTTCTTTTTTTTTTTTTATTTCTTTATGGCACATAAACTCGTGCTTAATCATGTTTTAGTTTCATTTAATTTATTTTGAATTTTTATTTTCAATATTTCCCTTCAACAACAACAAACTATTTTCTAATGATACTAATCTTGTTTACGATTTTTTATGAACCTACTTGGATTATCTAACTTTCTTTTGTTGAGTAGCAATGAGCAGACCTTTGTTTTTGTTTGCTTCTTTTTATTTCTTTTGTGAGTGTTTCCTTGCTGGTCAGTGCCTGGTCAGTTTGTTTTTGTGTTCAGCTTTTCTATTAAAGAAAACCTACGAAAATGTGTGGAAATTGTGTGTTTATAATAAGAATAAACAATAAAGCAGACATTGTTGATTTTTGTTTGAATTTTGTTCACATATTAAGTATACTTTTTTGCGGAAGGTATACTAATTTTTTTGTTTCCTATGCACCTAATGTTTAATTTTGACATTGCTTTTAAGAATAGACGAAACAAATACAAAATAAAAACACGAATTTTAAGGGACCGACCTATTGTATGCTTGAAGAAACTTCTGCTTGGACCCAGAACCAATTCTCCAGCAGCAAAAAAGTAACAAGCAATAGTTCAATTAATTATTATTATTATTATTATTATTATTATTTTAATTTTAGACTCATGAATTGAATTCTTAGACTAAAAAAAGAGACATTGAGCACTAGCAACACAGGCTATCGGCTCAATAAGTGCTTAAGAATAGATGAAACAAATACAAAATAAAAACACGAATTTTAAGGGACCTATTGTATGCTTGAAGAAACTTCTGCTTGGACCCAGAACCAATTCTCCAGCAGCAAAAAAGTAACAAGCAATAGTTCAATTAATTATTATTATTATTTTAATTTTAGACTAATGAATTGAATTCTTAGACTAAAAAAAAGAGACATTGAGCACTAGCAACACAGGCTATCGGCTCAATAGAGTATTAACATAACTTTGATTTTATCTCCTTTCATCTTTGTTAAATGTGAAATCAAATAATATCGTCTCCAATGTGTACATGTGCCTGTGTTTCTCCTGCTCTAGAATCCTGGATCACAAAGAGCGATAAAAGGCTGCAACGCGACATATTATGGGTGTTCTAAATTCGTATTTCATATAGCAAAAGTGTTCTTTGTCAGTCGTTTCATGGGCCCGTAACTAAAAGGTGTGATTGGAATGATACAAATTTAAGATTCGGGTGGGAATATAACTTACATAGTTTTCAAAATCAAAATTTATTTCTTAAGCAATAATTATTGTACGTACCGCGGCTCGTAAAATATTCAGCAGGTGTTAGAGTTTACGAATAGAAATATTCTTCGAAAAACTCGAAAAAGTGCATGTTCTTGGTCAATTTAAACTTGTAACTATCTATTCGTCATTACATTACAACAACTAACTCTACATTTTTTTTAGAAAAGCGTCTTTTAAACGGATTTGTTTCTTATATATTTCGTAAGAAAGTTCGATCAATATGTTATTCGGACATTTTCTATTTAATTATGCAAAATTAACGTAATACCTTCACTTTTTCTCTTAATTGTACAATTTCAAAGCTTCGTTTAGAAAAGCGCTCATTGTTAAAATCTTTCTATTCACTCTTGTCTGTTCAATTGCCAAGAACAGCGAAACGAACCCAATTATTATTTTCTCCTTTGTTTGAGGAATTACATTCATGCCACGAAATTCCATAAGATAAGGCTCCGAAATATAAATTTCTTTTTAAATTTGCTATATTAAAATCCTTACGTTCTAGCCCAGTTTATGAATCCATGCGCTGCAGATTAAAAAATAATAATATTCAATTCTTGTTCTTTCGCTTTACCCGCAAGAGATTTTAATTATTTTTGTTTTAGGTTTGATAGTTATTACGGTTATGATTTTCGTACTTGGTATATAATTATGATTTCGTAGAACAAAAACTGGCGTGGCGATTCGCTAACCTTATGGGCCAATAGGGTCGTTTGTCCGTTCCTATCTGTATCATAGGTGCTGTTATTGTCCCTAACCGTACGAAAAGTCATCAGAGAGAGTACTCTTATCTGTCGCTCAGCGATAGCGACTAAGCTAAGCCTGCCATTCCCTATCCGTAAGTCAAAAAAAAAAAAAAAAAATGTCCCTAGTAGTAAAGTCAAAAACAAAGAATTATTTTGTCGGATATCACTTACCTCCTTGACTGCTGTAGCAGAAATCAAAGGCCGAGCATGTTGTGTCACGCTAATTTACAGTCGCGATCACCGTGCTTTTCCGATACGCAATTGCCTTGCTTTTGCCTGTTACAGGCTGGCACGCTTTATAAGATGTATGCGTTATAACTTACCAATGCTATCCAAAGCCAAAAAAAATTCAATGTGCAATCCTCAACACATCGACCCAACTGCTAATACACAAGTAAACATTAGTTATATGATTTGACAGCAATAAATATAAAATACAAGATCGTTAGGTATATGCCTATGCATATATTATAATATCTATGCTATTTATAGTTAAAATATATAAATATGCATACATATTGAAGCTACGAGTCGAGAATAAAATAAATATAATATAATACGTAATCGTTAATCCCGAAATGACAAGAACAAATCAATAGACTAGCCCTCCTATCGTATTGACGTAACTCTTCATAAACAAGTGCGCGTTTAGGTGTATGATTTCGCACATAGAAGCATGGGAATAACAAAAAAAAAAAAATAAATATAGAGAATACACGAACCTTATGTAAATGCCTACGATGTCTTACTCAATGGTGGGCAATGTTGTGCGAAGTTTTGGAACATGTTTATAACGACAAGGAGATGGTTGACAGAGAGCTGTCTACACTTTCACATGCAACTTAACGGAGGAATTGGACAGAGAGACCAATTGGTTTTAGAATTTACCCGATTTTGAGTGAGGGATACTTCGTACTAAGGGCGCATAGTTATGCCGACAGATTTGTTAGCAAAATGCTTCCTTACAGATTCAATTTCCTAAGAACTGAGTACGGAGAAAGATAGCCCTTAATTTCTGCAGTTTACGGTAAAATAATGCCAAGTTCTATTAACATATACTCTCTAAAGTACGTATACGATAGGTACGAAGTAACGTTTTGTACTACGACAACATACGTGGCACATACTAGAGTATATTTTTTACCCCCTTATGTTCCTTATGGGATGACAGTCAGAAAGAAGTGTAGAAAGAGAGAAGGACATAAGATTGGCCGCAGCCTACCAGATCGGTAAATGTTATGCTTTTACTGACCGTAAAGTAATGTAGCCCGCGGATTAAAATATATATGTATCATATAAATGTATTATTTCATACTGCATCGTATGTATCACATAGGAGATAATGCACTGTGTTATACGCATTTTGCATTGTATATATGATTTTTAAGAAAAATCGTTCATATCAAGAGATTCGTTTAAAACAATATACCTTTCGCTTTTTTTGTTTCATATGTGTACCGATTACAGCCACAGGATATAAGAGGTCCTGTACATCACGGATTAACCTAAACAACGAAATCAGTTCACTCGCTCGCTCTCCGTCCAAATACATGGTTATTATTTGTTCTAGAAGAAGACGTAAAGTACAATAAAAATCAAACTTTTCTTTAAAGTGACAAATTGTTAAATACATACTATTTCATGAAGACCATCACTAAAAACAATGAAAAAAGTGTAAACAAGAAAGTTTTTCTTACGACATAAGTAGTAAATGGTTACTTTAAGTTCTGTTTCGGAGGGGATGAAAGATTGACAACTTATTATATACTTATATTATTGTTTATTTTTCTATGGAAGTGCTAAATTTTGAAAGGAATTTGTAGTGAGATTAAAATACAATTTAAATGTAGCAAAAAAAAAAAGAAAAGTTTATTCGACTTAGAGCGCATCATACTTATCCTTAATTCGTTGTTGGATAAGATTCGCAAAGTATTTGTAGTGCATAGAAGCGTTCATATATGTATAAATATATATATTGCTACGAAAGGTCCGTATTAGATAAGATGACCCGGCATTGGAACATAGCGAGTTTCTAAGAAACGACACTTTTAAAACCGAAAAAGCGAATACAGACGTTATAAAGCAAAGAAGCCGCGAGCTACTGGCGAGTGTAGACAAGATTAGTAACACCCCCATGTAGAAAAGGATTAACCTACAAATGTTACTGTGAAGTTAAGTCCTGATAATTTGCTTGTAAAAGCAGAATATTACGAACGTGCAGCTACGTCCGTAGGCCGCAATTGCTTTGCTAAGAGATGGTTTATCTTCACTCTTAAGTCGTGCCACTGTTAAGACAACTGATAATTGAACAATATGGAAGGAATAAAAACTATGAGAAAAACTAAACAAAAATAGAAAATACAAGCATAAATAAAAAACAAAACATAACTAGATGTTATAAAAAAACAAAAAACTAAGGTATTGTTACTGATTGCAATATAGTGTATGTATACAATTGACGAAAATTTGTAGTATACAAAATTTTTTTTAAAGGAACGCTGACACCCATAAGAAAAATTTAATTTCATTACAATTACCAATTTATTACCGCCAGTTTCGCCCCAAATATGCCCTAAATTGATTATGAAAAATTTTAAAGAAGTGGAAAAACGTCTTTGCTAAAAATCTACTTATCTTTTCATTTATCTTTATATGTACTCTCTGTCGTACAATATAACATGTTAACAGTTTAGAATTACATTTCCCGTTTTTTATTTTTATTTTTAGTATAAAGATATTGGATATTTAATTATTTAGTTATTCGCCTAACAAAAGACAGCCTTTCACGATATACAAAGAAGCTTAAAGTTGGATATCTTGTCATTTAAATTGAAGTGAATAATATGCAACCCAATCATGAAAACCAATGAAAACCAATAAATTTATTATTATTTATCTTGTTCATTCAAAGCTATCCAATACTATTCATATACTGTATAAATTGTATGGAAAATAGTTCATTTTACACTAGTGGTGAGTGGGTTATCAACATTTTGATTCGGATAATTGAATCAGAAAAAGGAAATAAATGGTGGTAATGATTAGTGTTTTTGCAAGCAAAGTAAAATGAGTTAAAAAGATCGCAGTTCGAGCGATAGAACGGTGACTTAGCTGGGATAAAATGCCTTAACACACGTTGCGGGGTATTAAGAACAATTTCGCTAAGTACACCTAGTGAAGAAATAACACCACTTACCAATTTAACCAAAAGGCGACATCAAGGGCAAGCCTCCGCTTATAAGGAGTTGGAAAATTGATCCATTTAAAGCGATTAACGTATGAATGCGGAATGCAATTGGAAGTCTATCCTAGTCCACGTAAAGCAAATATAAAATATTGGATGTGTTAAATGAAATCAATACCTCAATTATAATTTACTATACTATACCATTGACGCATTCGCTCGAATTAGCGTAACCAAAGTGACGAGTAAAGTTTTAATTATGTACGGGTCCTCAAAGCAACGAGACCACCTCTTGACAAACCTCAGAATATCAATTAATATAAATATAAATTCTACATAGAAAATTTATACTGCCTTTATATAATGTTTCATGTTTATATACAGCTTATTTGGATAAACAAATGAATGTAAACTATAAGCATCTTCCTGGCCAAGATGCGTAATTCCTTTCTGACAATGGGCCTGTGCGGTATGGTGTGGTAAGGTTAGCGTTAAGAACGCCCAAAGTCTACTTGCAGATTAAAGCCAATCGCTGAAAAATACGAATTGAACACGAAATGAAGTATATACGGCGTTTATAATGCCCTAATACCGTGGATATGCGGATTTAATAATTCTTGGTTTCATGCTGCTGTCAACTTTCCTGCGTTAAAAGTGCTTGTTTGTTTTCCTTTTGATGGTTCGCAATAATATGCCTGGTCTTTGGCCCTGTGCTTATGAAATTTCAGGCTATTTTTTCAATTTTGCTGTTGCCGGACTTAAAACAACACACATGTGAATAGATCTTGCGATCAAGATTGCCGTTTTTGCATCTCTTAAAGCGCATTCCTTTGTGTACGGCAATTGAAATTTTACCACTTAGTGATTCTGACTTATTAGGGGTCAAGGAAGTAAGTGACGGAAAAATTTAATATAACTTTCGATTATGAGTTTAATAAACAGTTTGTGCAGAAAAATAAACACTACATGCATAAAAATCGTATCCTACAACTTTAAATTGGTTTATATCTAAGTATATAATGTAAACTGATATAAAAAGTTAGTATGTCCAGTAGAATTCATCTAACAGGGGAAATTATTTTTATATTGTTGTGTTGAAAACTTATATCAAAATATTTCAATAAAAGTTGTCTGCAAAAACTAAAACATTCACTTAGAAATTTCTTAAAATTTTGTTTTACACGTTCTAAAGAAAATTTTTTTATTAAACAAAAATTTGCGACGGGAATCATTAACTTAAAAAATTCATCAAAATTTCCTTTTTCATACTTTGAATTTTAATTATTTTAAAAGCAATACGAAAAATCAACCAAAAAAAGGAAAAATGGTGTAAGATGATGAAATTTCAAATTGTCTTTAAAACGTCATTTTAAATTTGTTTTCAATTTGTTGATGTATGCAAGCTTCGATTCACTTACTTTAAGCCTGGATTTAATTATGTATATTATTTATATATATATATATGTACAAATATATGTACACATTAAGACATTGAGACAGAAAGCATTTTAATGTGAAGCACATAGGCCACCCAAATGCGAAATTGTGACTCTACTTGGAGACCAGAAAACCGAAGGGTTAAAAAATCATGACTTGGCTTAAAAATATAGCTGGTGGAGTAAGAACAATGTTTTGCGTTGACGCTAAGAAAATGTGTTAAGAGTCGATCTATTGTCGATACATTGTAGAAGATTAAGAACAAGCCTTAGAGAAAAAACGATATCGAGGTGCCGCGTGTTCAACTGCAGTGGTTTCAACAAAGCCCTCTCTACCCTTTATATTCGCCAATCGTTCTTTTCGACAACTTTTTATATGGACATGCACAAAATGGGCTCAAAATTTCAAATATTCTCGCGCTTCTGAATTCATGCATAATTAGAAATGTGAGGAAATGAACGGACGATGGATAATACTATCAATAAAATATTTTTTTTTTCTTTATAATAATTTCGCAGAAAATCGATGACGATCTATTTGCGCACATAATAGGAAAAAATACATCTACAATCCCTGTTGTGATGCAATATGTCAAATATAAACAATACTAAGCATTAGTTTTACGAACAAAAAGGAAAGCTTATAAAAGATAAGATTTAAAGGAGAATGCAAAAATTACATGGTTGTATTTCATCTAGTGCATAAAGACTTTAAAGTCTTAACGAATGGTTCAGCTGAATTTCGCTCTTTATGTATGTTCCGATTTCTTAAAGTTCTTTTTGATTCTTTAATCTTTAATTTTATACGAGATAAAATTGTGAGATAATTATATTTCGCTGTGGTAGAATTGTTTGTACCCACGATTAAACAAAGATGGCAAAAAATGAAATCTCTAAAGTTTTGATGCTATACAACAATGGATAGGAGTGAACGGTTTGTCCAGTTTTACTGTTCGATGAACTGTAAAACAAACATGGATATTTTTATCGTCGCATCTATTCTATTCAGGAATTTGGTTAGTACATAGACGAACAAGCCAGCATGCGTAGATCGATTCAGAATTTTGTTACTGATCAATAATATAATGAGTTTCCGGTTTTTCTGAAGCTGCCTTCTGGGCGTTGGAAACGGTTTGGTTGACAAAATGGACTGTGGGTATAACAAATCGTTTACTATTTCTAAATATTACTTAGACGCTCTTTAATCTACTTACGAAAACGCGAAACTTAATTCTCTGAAATTAATTAGTGAAGAAATTCATTATTATATTTTTTGTTTATGAGCAATAAAGCTAAACGACAAATAGATGATATATTTGTGATGTTGTATTTTCACAAGAAGAATAGAACCATGGCAATACGTTCATCAACCGACACTCAAGTTTTATTTCAACAATATTAAACGTATTAATCTAAGCAAAAGTTTATGTGTATGTGCAGAAGTGATTTGCTTTATTTAAAGATTTAATCTAAACCACCGCATATATACACATGTGCATACGTAAAACAAGTCGTATATATAAGTAAAAATTTATAAAGCTGTTGTTGGTTTTTTCTTTATTTGTTTTTGCTTTTTTTTGTAAAAACTAAAAACCAAAACCAAAACTATAGAAAATTGTTGACATTCTAATGTTAAGACTGGGTATAATTTATCACAATACATATGCACGTATGTATTATATGTACACACATACACATTAACAATGAGTAAAACACTTTCTCTAGCGTATATTCAAACACATAAATATGCTCTCTTCTAACGCAAGCGTAAAAACTACACAGTGAAAAACATTGACTTACATAAAATCCTATAAAACTTCAAAAATGTATGGAAAAAATAAATAAATTTAGGAAATGCATGTAATGATGGCAATGCATGACGTACAGACTGGCTGACTTTGTGCATGTAGTCAAATGCATGCACATGATGCATGCATATTTACACAAACAAACACATTCACATATTATTGATGTTTTCTTGCTAGTGCTGCCGTTGCCACTGCTATTGGCATCGGAGGAGCTCTGAGCTGAGCATAACATTGAAAACTTTGTTTTTCTTTAGTTTCTGTTTTTCATAGTAAAAGTTTCACTTAAGGGCCGAAAAGTGTCTAAAGCTTTTTATATATAACACAAACGCACGAGCATTATATATTAGTTATTTGTATAGATGATTATATGCATATAAAGTTGTATGCGTACATTTCAAGCAAGTTTTATTTAGTTTAAATATTAAACTTTTAATTAAAAACTAATTTAATTTATGTTAAAGAGAGCAAAAAACTTTAAAAAAAGCAAATACCATCAAGCTTTTTGTTGCTACACTGCTGTTTCTATCGCATATTTTTGTAGTTTTATGTTTTAACATTTCATTACATTTACAATTTATCCGCAAAATAAGCGAGAGAGGAGTGGAAATAATATATATTAATTTAATTGTTTATGAGATGTGTTGCTGATGATAAAGACAAAAAAAAAAAAAAAAAGAGAAGAGAAGAGAAAAATAATATAAATAAATAAATAACTAAACAAGAAATAAAATTAAAAATTTGAATTAGGCAGAAATATAATGAAGACTTGCCGGATAAAGCGAAAGCAGTAAAAGTATTTATATTTCAAATCACATTCTTCTGCTTCCATTACGGTAAATTTCTTACTCTTATTTATATAAGGGTTTTTTGAAAACTAAATCGCAGAATCGGTTTGCTGTGAAGAATTGCTAGGATCTCAAGAGCAAATTTTTTCTTGTAAATAAAAAATAAACAAGTTTTTGTCAACACAGTCTAAATACATTGAGCGACAGAGGATCGGATGTAAGTAAGTAAGAAAAAATATTTGACGGCAAACGCAGCAAGCTAGCTTGTGTGATCATATTTCAAGCAAGACTAACGGTAAAACCAAACGATCTATCGACTAAAGGAGAATCTACGAATAAGATTTGATTCGAAGAAAAACGCTCCTTCGTGTCTTTCTAGGAATGCTATCAGACTCGCTAAAAGAAACATGGACACACACGCCAAGTATAAACGGATGGTTCGTACCTAAGGGCGCATATCTATTTAATGTAACTGTTCACGGGAATTGTTCTACGACCGGCTTGGATAGTCACTAGTTTAGCTTAAATTAGTCTAGTGAGCTACAATGCATATTGCACAAATCTCCTCTCTATTAGTCATTTATCTAATTCAAGTGCTTAGAAGGCTTTTTGAGAGGCGAAAATTTAGGTGTCTTTGTAAAAACCTAAATAATGTTTGTAACTTCATCGCAATAACCGGCTCCTTGATTTCTTTCAAAGCTACTCTGTATACGATGCTTGTCGCATTTAAACTAACTGCTAGTCATACGACTCGTAAATAGAACTAAATATTTTCACTATAATTGGTTGTCAAGCTTCTGCAGACTTACCATGGTGTATGTATTCAATCCCTACTCGGGTCTATAACCCGATTGGGAATGTGCCTCTGTGATAGAAGTTTACACGCTTCTTTCTTTTCTTCTTGTTTGTTTATACATAAGTTTTGTTATCATTTTTCTCTATATCTTTATATTCTTTTTACATTTTATTAAAGTATCTACAATAAGCAGATAAGGTTTATTTTTAAAAGTCGGCTGTATGTTTATGTTAACTGAATTCCATGTGTAAATAAATAAATAAAAAAATAAAAGCAAAATTTTTTTTTTACACCAAATACGAGTTTTTCCGCGTATTCAAAAAGAACAGAATACGAAAAAATAGGAAAATAGAGAAAAAGAATAAAATATTCTGCAATGAAATTTCGTTTACTGTAAATAGATTTTAAGTAATTTCGTTTTAAACCCTAAAAAACCTATTTTTTCACATTTAAAAGTATGTAAATTTTCTGAAATTAATAAAATCAAATCCTTTTATTTAATGTGAATTTCCCAGTTTTATATCCAGAATGAATGAAAACAAGATGTAATAGTTAATAAAGTTAGTAACTTCAACGCAAGCCCAGATTTCACGGTAATTGCAGGAAAATCCTATTTAATCTGGTTAACAATGAATTTGGCACGAAAAGAAGACAGTATTTGGGAAAAAGTAAAGAAAAGTGTTATAAGAAATTATAATATTTTTTCTTTATGAATGAACTTTTCTTCGTTTCTTTCTCCCCACCATATCTATCGGTTTTATTATAATTTATTACATTTCACTTGTTTTGCGTGCCTTGTTAAGTTTCAAGTTAATAATTCTTGGTTAAACAGAATTTTAAAAGGTCAGGGGATACGTGAAAGTAAAATATACTAAAGGAAGAAGAGAAAACGACACACGTTGCTGCTTATCGTAAAGTTGTAACAGGCTGCAAAGAATGATGGAAAAATGCAGCTTCAATGATAATTTGATTAAGTTATTAAAGACGAAATTTTCTGCCAGATACAAAATGATGATGATGAAAAGAAAAAGTACAAAAACAAAAAAAATACGTAAAAGAGAAAAATATGAAAACTATTAATAAGATTATAAATCATTTTAACATTGATGGATTACTGAAGAGCTTTAAACTGTTTACAATTTATTCACTGAAAGTCAAATATGGTTGAAAAATAACAAATTCTGTTTGATATAAATATTATATTCTTCTTTGTATGAATTATAAACGGATTATAAAATTATAATCTTATGTTGTGTGCGTGTGTGTGTTGTGTGATAGCGAATTAAACACTTAAATTAATTTACTTTCATAGGAGGTTCTTCTCATTTTTCCTATACTTACATCAATTCTTAAAATAACAAAATGATTTCTAAAAAAATGTCGATTCTTGTTCAAGGCCACACTTCTTTACAATGCTGTACGAAAAATTTTGTTCCTTAATTTTTTTAGAGCCTCTCTTGACAAAAGCGTCTATACATTAAGTTGTGGTCCACAAAGTTGCTGCGACTTACAAACTTTAGAATAAAATATCACGGACCACGAGTTTGTGCTTTCTTTAATAGCGGATATATCTCTTTTAATTCATAAGCTCGATGAAAGTCCTTTGTGCTCTAAAGAAACTTTTTCAACTAAAGCCTCATGAAAGTTTCATTTTTCTTTTTTAACAAACTACAAAACGAACTGCTCTTTTTCACAAATAACAGTTCGGTGTAGTCGCCGCTTAAAAACTAATAGGGGATAAGTGGTTTTCAATCACCGTGTTATGTGGCATTATGAATTCCTTGCATCGGTCAAAACTATCAACAAGAAATATTTTTTCAGTGTACAAAAGGTATATTTTTTTATCAGCGTCAAATTTTGAATATGTTCGTGCGCGCGTTTATTCAGTATCTATGGTAGACATTCCCCTGCTCCTCTTTAAGGCATTGGTTAGGAATATTGGAAGTTCTTGCATACAGGTTGGTATTGAAAATAACTTTAATCGATCAAGGCGCTCGCCCAGAGTCTAACATAAGTTGAGAACACTTCTGTTTCGAAAAATAAAACAAAAGTTTGTTTTCTAGACTTATAAGCCACAAAAAATTTTGAGCGAATATGCTATTAGTGATACGATGAGAAGCACAAAAATAAAAACGCCCAATATTATTTTTTTTTTGCTTATGCGCTTGTTTAGTTTATGTGGACCATTGTAGCACCAATGTAGAAGCTACTTACGACGATCTCGTGAATCCCCTTTATTTTTTTTATAATGACAGCTTGACAGAGAAAGCAAGAGACGATTTCGTTAACTATTTAAAACAGGTCTGCGATGTAATTGAGGGAGCCAGAGTGTTAATAGTACGATAGAGTGTCCGCCATTGCTGGGTTGATACTTCTCCTTGTACATTTCAAATCAATGTACGAAGCGTGGACAATCCGAATAAAGAATTACTATGACGTAGTCTCGCAATGCCGACAACTTAAAGGGATCTTTATTAGGATACGCAAGCCAATAAGTCGCACGACCAAAGAACGGCCGCATATATTTTGAAAATATTTGATACTTCGGGTTTGGGGTAGGACTTCCAAATGATGCAAAATTATGTTGAGAGGCACAAGCTGTCGACTGCACATAATTCATATGCCGATGGGTTTTACCTGAGAAAGTTTACTGGAGGTGTAAACATTAAATTCTAAAAGCTACATCAACCATCAGGAGTATAAATCAATTTATAGATTTGAAAAACTTTTTGGTGGAGCAAGAAGAGGATCAGTAATTGTTTTATGCTATATAATGATCCTTCGTCACAATTTCTACGTTTTCTATACGTACTTAGTCTTATCATCCTGCAAACTTAAATTTCTTGGTGAGTCATTCACAATGAACAAGTGCAGCTTTATATGGCCTTGAACGTATATACAGCTGTTGTCTCATGCATCGCCACTGTTTCGCTTAACATGAACTTAATCCGTTTGTATCCCTTAGTTTTCCGATTTGTATACTTATTTAAGTTTCCACGATTATATTTAGAAATTAAAGACCACTACTACGATTACTTTTTACTTATCTTCAATCAGGATGCAACTAATCACAGACATGTATTTTTTGAGTATCATACGATGGAAAAGAAATCTCAAACATTTCAAGTATTCTCTGCTATGTTTAGTAAGCACTGCCATTAGAAAGTCAGATTTTCACAACAGTACAACAGTACAACACTAAGATAGCATAGTACGTCAATTAGCACTAATGTTGCCAACTTCTCTTTTACTAGGCTGTTTCAGTGACCGCACATCTCACTGTGGGGGCCTTGTGCCTTTAAATATTTTCCTTTTCCTCCTTCCTTAGCACAAATTCACAGAGAGATATTATATAATATTTTAAAAGAAAGAAAAAATGAAAAAAAAAACAACTATTTGTACGTATGTGCCTTTGGTTTCTCACAAGGGAGACGTTGTGTAACTGTGTATTGTAAAAATTGCATTTCAAATAAAAATTAGCTGTTGCTTAGTGACAAAGATGACTAGCTGCTATGCGATGACTGCGAAAGCAACGGTTTCTCTTAACGCAGATTTTGTAACAATTAATTAAAATAATGATGTTAAGAAAATGAAATCAAATACAAAGCAAAAATGAGAGTTTCTTTAAGATAAAAGCACCCACTGAACAGTGATTAGAATAATAACGAAAAAAAAGAAAGACGACAAGAGAAAGCAAGAATGTAATTAAGACAACCTTTGCAATAAATGAAAAGTTGAAATACAAACTAAATGTAAAGAAAGCAAGAACACACTATATACGCCTTTGGGGTTATGGTATATGTTCGCTATCTAAAGAATATATATCAAAATTTCTTTCTTATCTCTTAACTTTAATTCATCCATCCATACATGCAAACGTTAAAGTATCCGACTGTATATAGTGCACTACTTTCATTTAATCCTTCTAATGCGTTTCTGAGGATTCGAAAACATATTTATAAAATATTTATGTTATGTTACCGAAAAAATCTTAACGTATTAAGTTGAAGACCTGTCAAGACGTTGCTCGACCTATTTAGATGATTCATCAAATTCAATTTTGGCGTTTCTTATATTGCTAGCCTTTTAATGTCCCGCCCTTTTGTAATATACTTTTTAGGATATGGCGCGGTGATTCATTATTAGACTGTAATTCCAACATTTCTCTAATTCTAACTTAACGATTACGTAGTGCAATATGTTTTTTGCATCATTTTGCTCAGGATATCAGGCTTGCTGACAATATGGCCTCAATTCCTTTTTTATTCTTCTTTAATTACCTTAAAAGAACAGCTAATCAAAAAATCAATTTTCTTACTTACGAAGAAGTCCGACGATTGAATTTTGTCGTATCGGAAGTCTCATGCCAATTTTGCGAATCTTTAAAAGTCCGTCCAAAATTTTCAAAAATGCTTCATTAAATGTAGTAAATATTAGATATACAATCTTGTTTTCGCTTTTTTCCAAATAGGTGGTTTTAGCAGTATATGGAGGTAGAAATAAGTAGACGTAGACATCATACAATAAGTTTAGTCATTTGTCGACACAATTACAGCGAGAGATTAGTCGCTTTGTGTTGTATTACTATTAATTATCTTTTCCATTGTCTTGTGCTGTGTGTTGTTCCAATTAAATGAAACTGTACTTAGGGAAATTGATCAACAACAAGTGATGCAATTGGGACGAAAAATGGAAATAATATTGCAAAATTCATTATATTGAGTTTTTGGTATGACGAACTTCGGCCGCATACAGCAAAAATCGCCAAAGAATCTAGAAAATGCTGCCATCCTCGTTGTTGTCAGAAGACGTACTCCTTTCGATTAACAGTGTTTTCAAGCGGAGACTTATTCTCTGTTCAATCAGGGATTTCATGCTTACGGAAGTTTCCAGCAGATGGTTTACTTTAAATCTTTCTGAGGTACTTTCGGACAAATTTAATATGCCCCGCACCTAAATGTCGCTTGTGATTCATTTAAAATAAAAAAAGTTACGGTATCACTTTGGAAAAGGCGAAAATTTATATTTATTTTATATAGTAAATATATATCATAGAAATAAATTAAACATTATTGAGTTCTTGAGTGTGTAATGTACCCGCTAAAGTTAATGTAAGTTGTTTGTTTAGAATTCCCCTCTAATCTTCAATGTTAAAAAATTATGCTGAATATTTGGAAAAATCTTTTTTTAATTTACAACGTATTTCTTAATATTTACTCTGTTTATCTCATTTTTTTTCTTTTTTAAGTAACAACAAGAAGCATGAAGTGGTTATTCATGTTGATGGCAAGAACGAAACAATTTTACAATTCTTAAGTATCATTTTGTTGACGAATAAACGGGTTAAGAGAAAGTTTCTCTATCTCTTCTTTTCTTTTTTCAATATTTAAACGTTTGTAAATTACTTCAATATTGTGACAAGTTAAGTAGTTTTTGTAATATTGAATTTAGCTAAGAGTCGGCCACTCAAGGAATCTTGTTTATGTACAGCTTTCCGACAAGATTTGGGCTTAAGTGGTATAAAGTAGCGAAAAAAGCGATATAAATCATTTAATATCTACGTAAGATCGTTTAAAAGTGAAAAACATTTATAATATTAGAAAAAAAATAAAGAAAAAAATGTGAAAAAAATACTCTCTCATATGCAATGGAAAAATGCCGAACTCGATGATGCAAATTGCAAATACTTAAAGAAGCTCACACTATCCGCATTAAATTTCTATACTTAACTTTCGTGTTGCACCTGTACAAATATAACAGATGAACCCATTCCAAGGTTCGTAGCTGGGATGATTTAAAAGAAAATATATATACAATAATACAGTCCAATTTAGCGGTGTTGACATTTTGTCTCATATGTTCTAATGTCATCACGCCGAAATATCAAGTTTCGGGCGCATGAGCTGTTCTTAGTGGCGCTTCACTTGGGTGGTATAAGCTGAAATTCATGGTTTCCTTAGCTTTGCTTAGTCTTCACGCTGCCTTTATTCATCATGCCACACGATTCACCGGCGTTGTCTTGTGAATTAAGCATATAACGTCACGCTTCTTTCTAGTAACGCTTTTTGATATAGCACTGAATCTGTCGATTTATATGTTGCGTACATGTTCGCATTAAGATAAAGAAACAGGCTTATTTAGCACATATTTAGTATTATTTGCGTTAACTCTTGGAAAACGTCGGGAACTTATTCAAAGTAAACAAGTAAAAGCATTATAGCGGCCGCTACTTCATGTAACGTCTTTTTAGAAGGAAGCCTTACATAAAAACTGTTCGAAGAACTTGTCCCATACGAATCGGTACAATAAAACGTGGGCCTATTTCAAGTTCATCTGAGTGTTACGAACATCCGCTTACTTAAACTTAATATATCCTTGTACCATAAGTGCTGTCGGATATAAAAATGGGGAAACGTACGGCGGTGAAGAAGTTACAAGTGGTTTTATTTAATGACAAAGAAACGCTACATATAAAATATGAACAATATACTCTCTTTCTTTAAAACAATTAAAAACCGTTCCACTTTTTAAGAAGCGCCAATGCCTGCCTGTAACTAAAAAAACTTTTAACCCCAAATTTTCTTCTCCACTCGTTGATTATTAAAAAACGTATTAATTGCTTATAGTGCAAACAGTTAAATAAGAAATTAGAAAATTGGCTCCTAGGTTTTTTTCGGGTACAGGTTGGGGCAGTGGGAAGATTAGCTCTGACATAGCTGAAAAATATTATAATATATATGGGGAAGACGAAGGCTTATAAGAGGCACCATATATCGGCCTGAAATTTCTTTTGTTCATATATTTTTAAAGCTATTTTAATGATTCAATTTGGTCCGTAATTAAAAAATAAATGTTGTGCCTATTGAGAGGATAAGTATTTACCGTAAGGTGAATGTAAATTTCTCTTTTTCATTTCAGAAATAAATTTTTCACAAAGTTTGCAATTTACAATATATTTCTTTGGAGTGCTTATAGCCTCGCGCACTTTTAATGATCGATCATTCAAAACCGTGTTGAGTATTTCATTTTCACAATGCCCTCCTAATTACGCAAACAAATGAAAATTTATATTAATCTCTCTTTTAAAGTCTATTATTTTAACAGAAATTTCAAGGTTTTGCTAAAAACTTTTTAATGTTGAAAAATTTTCATTGAAAAAGTTTTCCAGCCAACTCCGGTTAGTAGTGAATTCAATAGTTAACCACAAAAGGTTGGTTAACTTTGTAAAAAATGAAATTCAAAGAAAAACGAGGACAAATAAATGAGAGAGCACTGAAAAAAAAGCAAGGATGAGATTACGGTTTGTGCCGAATCCTTGAAAGCCCGCTATAACTTTTGCTATGACCACGAGTGGTGTTAACCTTCCATTGGGATGGGCAATATATGTCTAATAAGTATATATTATTCGTAAAATAGAATTTGCGGCGCATTATAGAATCTTGATCTTCTTCGCATTCTTTATGGCTAAATATGTACTTGCAATTACGCAGTAAAATGTTATTGATATAATAATGTCGGGTGGCAAATTGTAAAGAATAGAACAATTTAAGACTAAGCTTAATGTTCTAGAAAAAGGCTAGAGGTCAACATATTACCACCATTTATTGCCTATGGTAATCAAAAAAAAAAAAGAAAAAGAAAATAAGAAAAGAGAAAAGCTCGCGTATGCACTAGCGTTGTTTGAAGAAGTCCTTAGCGGAACACGCATAAAATGTTTACCAAGTAAAAAAAAAAGTTATGTTAACTTTGTTTATGGTGGGCAAAACAATGAGTACAATATATCTATTCTACCAGCTAAATGCTAGCAGCGTATAGCCAGCCTTTCCCATTTTTTAGTTGACTGTGACTGTGGTGATGCTCTCGGTTTATGTTGTACTATAAGTGGGTGCTTTTATCAATTTGGTCCACCTTCGTTGCTAACCTGTGTGCAAGAATTTCCAATGTTTTCGTCAAATCCTATTCTTGCGATTGGGAATCTAACACAGATAGACGGACAGACGCACGGACTCCTACCTATAATCGGAGTTTGGCGCTCATCAATAATATGTGTACTTTATAGAGTCTTTGACACATTTTTATGGGCTTTTTAAACGTTTTGGCAAAGTGAATATGTCGCTATACTTTGGTAGTGAGTATGAAAAATGTATTGCTTAAGTAGCTAGCTTGAGTTTGGCATTCAGCATATTTTACACGTGCACACATACTTACTCCATATATTCAGAGTTAACCAAAGAATCGCCGCTAACCGCAACACTCGGCTGGCAAAGTTGTTAATGCAATTTAAGCGCACTAGCTTATCTCTTTCGTTCACATTTTCGTTGTACAATTTGTTGCAATTTAATATTTCTGCTTCTATTTATGTGCATTTGTTGTTTGTGTAAAATGCTAGCATTGCTTTACGTGAATATAGTCATTAATTTGCATAATTCATGGACGCTATTGAAAAACTGGATGATTTTCATTTCCAATGGCAGAAATTACGAATTTTTTCCCAATTTCTACCTTTTTTATCCATAAGTATGTGAAAAAATAACAGTCAGGCAAGGTAGACTATTGAATATATTATAGCATTTAGCCGACAATAAGTCTTAATCTATTTTTATCATAAAAAATTAACACTTATTACTTTTTTAATATGCGTTTGCATTTCATAAGGCTTCTTATCCAAGGTGAGAAAGTAGACATATGCGGCCCAAACTTTAGGTAGTAATTTTATAAGTCAAATAAATATGCTATATTGATTGTCATTAATAAATGCATTACAAAGTTATATTTAGGTGTCATCTAAGGATTTGTAGAGTATAAGAGTCTTTATGCAGGAGGACCGTAAATAGGGTATCTCCCTATCTTAATTTTCGACTTACATTTAATATTTCAAAATATGAAACTGTGTCGAGAAATATTTAAACTCGAAAAGATTTGTTAAATCACGATCTTTTCAAAATACATTGACTAACATAAGACGGACAGACACGCTAAAATCGATTTGTGAAAATAGTTCCGAACCGATCGGTCGATATAATAAAACATTGGTCCATGGTAAGTAAGTTTGTACAAATCTAGCATACCATTATCGCAGGTGCTCTAGCGTGTAATTGCTGCAAGTGGTGTCTGGCATGGAGACTGGCTTATAAAGTCATTGATATAATGCTTAAGGAAAACATCCATTGCGTACTATGTTTAACGATAAGGAATTGGATAAGGAATACGGATTTCTATGCGCAATATGCACACTTACAAATAACTCTTTTATATCCATCATCGAAAGATGAGGGGTATATTCATTTTATCAAAGCGTTTTCAACGCCCAAAAGGAAGCATCGGAGACACACAAGGTATATATATTCTTGATCAGCATCAAGTACTGAGTCGATTTAAGCTCGCTCGTCCGTCCGCCTGTGTAATGTCTGTTGTAAACATTCTCTTAGCCGTAAATATGAAGCTATCGACTTCAAATTTGGCAGAAACATTGGAAGTTATTAAACGCATTGAAAATAAACAAAATCGGTCGAATGACACGTCCACAGTACCACGTAAACTGAGTACACCTCTGTCCCTCAAATGGAATAAAAATTGGTTTTTTGCTCATTACTAATAAACTATAGCAAATAAAGGCACAAAAATTTGAACGCATATTCTATGGGCGATGTTATAGTACCTGCAGAAAAAGTAGAAAAATTGAGCTGGCTTACCCAACATCATGGTGCATAAAATTATATTTTTTTTTTTAAATTCCTTTATAAAACTCAAAAACAAGCTTCAAAAGTTAATGTATAAAATATAAAGTATAAAGTATCTTTGGAAGGTTTCAAATTTGGGATGCACCCAAAATCTCTCTGCGTGTTCGTCGTACTATTTATAGCAAACATGCTTCCGTTAGCGAAAGGAAGGTATGGCCTACAAATTTGCAGAGCAATTGCGAAGTGAATTAAACTTTCCAATTACACGCTTAGAACGCCCACACGTCTATGCGACAAGCGCTTTTATTTTGACAATAGAAAAAACAGCCATGCCCATCCCATATTATACATATAGGTGTGGGTTGTAGTATGTATATATACAATTAAAAAAAAGCATAATTAAAAAAAACCTTTTTTTCACGCATTCGTTCTTGCGAACGTTCCCTATGATTGAAGGTTCAACTTTTAAAACAAGAACTGGAAAATTCAGTTCTAACTATTACTTGGGTTATAGCTAAAAACTTTTTGTTTGATTGCACCAAGTCAATTCATCGTCCCGTACAAGGTTTCGCATAAAAAGTCAATCTTCACATGACATGAGTTATTATAATTGGTGTTTCACCACAAAAACGTATAAGGAACTTCACCATTGGGTGGAACATAATTTGTTGAGAGAACTATTAGGTAGAACTTAATTTATGGCGATAACCATTGGGTGGAACTTAATTTATGGCGATAACCATTGGGTGGAACTTAATTGATGGAGAGAACCATTGGGTGGAACTTAATTTATGGAGGGAACCATTGCGTGGAACTTAATTTGTGGAGAGAACCATTAGCTAGAACTTAATTTATGGAGAGAAGCATTGGGTGGAACTTAATTCATGTCGAGAATCATTACGTAGAACTTAATTCATGGAGAGAACCATTAGGTAGAACTTAATTTATGGAGAGAACCATTAGCTAAAAATTAATTTATGGAGAGAACCATTGGGTGGAACTTAAATTATGGAGAGAAAGAAAACCATCAGTTGAAAGTTTGAAAAACTCTTCAGTTACACAAAAGTCAAAAACAAAATTATTTATTTTTTTAGTTTATTTATTAATTGATTTCAATTTTAAGTCAACCTACGCAATAGGAAGCGAACAAATTGATTAATTTGCTATACTTTAACACGTGTGTAGGACTAGTGCTGGAATTGCTTAATTC
Organism: Glossina fuscipes; assembly: GCF_014805625.2. Classification (NCBI taxonomy): domain Eukaryota; kingdom Metazoa; phylum Arthropoda; class Insecta; order Diptera; family Glossinidae; genus Glossina; species Glossina fuscipes. The sequence goes on along the minus strand of NW_023998630.1, from coordinate 1,214,680 downwards.
TGTTAGAGGAACTGATGTAAAATATTTAATGAACAGGCTTGAACGACTGTAATGTTTTGACTAATGCTTTTTGAAACAATTTTATGGAACATAATACTACTTATATCGGGTCTTCATCCTTAAGCGCATTTAGTTTTTGTTATTAAAATCGTTTCATAAAAATGCCTGGTCAATCACAATTAGAGATTACATTCTGCATGTTGAAGTTCGCTGCAACTATGAACGTTTCACTGGATCTAGGCAGACTTAATATCTTAATAAATGAATAAATCAACTTAATAAATTCTTTTACGCACTTGTAAATTATTATTATTATTACTAATTATTTTATTAAAAATTTATTTATTTATTTGAGTTAATAATTTAATTATTATGTATATATATATTTATTTATAACTACAAATAATTTAATAACTTAATTTATTAAATTAATAATGTAATATATTGATTATTTAGTAATTTATAAATTATTACTAAATTAACTTAATAAAGTAGCTTAGTAAACTACAATAAATTATAACTCGTCAGGAATCTCAGTTGTCCCTCGTTTTGATCTAACATGTCCTTTATCTCGGAGGGGGAAGTGTTAGATTAAGTAAGCTAAACCATGGTGTTAAGTTGACATGGCAAACGATGGGTTTGGGTAAATCAGAAACTGCCATACGATAAGGTTGTCATAAGACAACCTTGTAGGGAGTATAAATCAGGTGGCTTCCACTGTCGTCCGAGTTAAGTGAGCGACAACTCCACTTTTTCTGAGTCTTTTCTCTCCGGGCAGCACGACGTCTTCGTTTAATTAAGGATATAAATTTTTAATAGCAATGAACCTAAACTTACTTCTCACTGGACTAGTTAAAACTGATGATAGAAAACAACTTCTAAGTCTTTGCTGTAACCGTAATCTCGATCACCGTAAGTGCAAGTGAGGAAGGTTACAAACGCAGCTTCCGTAGAGAAATAAACATTCCTATGTAGAAACCTACCGTTTGCTGAGCATACCTTGGCGACCAACAGGCGGCCTCACAAAATATAATTAATTTTTTTCGCGAGATTTTGATGGCGAGATGATGAAACACACATCTCGCTAGAATGAGAAAGGTGTTGCAAGCATATAGCTGCCCGGTTTAATTAAACAGGAAAAGCAGTAGAAGTGGTATAGTTCAGATCTTCCTGTAGCAATCTCACCTATTTTACGCAAAACTCAGAAAAATTTTAATACATATCGCAGCGATGAGTATCCAAGTCACACACTCCTCATATAAATCTTCTGAAAAATATTGATGAAAAATGTTTTGAAGTTTGTTGACTAATTACATCCTATTAATTATAAAGTAAACACATTCTGATACTTTACGGATGCAGGTAATGGAACTGAATCGACGGCTTCCTGCCTTTGAGTAAAAAATATAGAAACAGATATATTAGATTTTAATTATATTGAAATCAAACCATTGTTGAAGAAAATAGTTAAAATAGGAGCAGACAAGAAAACGGAAGAAATGCTATAGATTATCATTCAAATTTTTCTAATTCGTCTGACATTCTACACCGAATTTTTGTCGATATAAAGTCGTTTTGTATAGTTATTCGTTTCCCTGGCCAAATGTAAAAAAATTTGCGGAACCATTAAATCAAACTCAAAAAAGAAAGTTGGGCCCGCTAGAAATGGTTCCGCAATTAAGTCAATCATGCTCAAGCATGCGTGCGGCTTCGAGCAAGTTAAACATAGGTCAACAACTGGTTGAACACGATTAACTAGCGAATGATTACAACAACAAGTCGTTTTTCTTTGGTGTAAAAATCTTTCGAGTTTGTGTGGATTATTAATAGGTTTATGATTGACCGAGGCTTCGTTAATATGTACATTTACTTTTATCCATGTGAGTTTTTGTTGCATCACTTTTTTGACAAACAACTGAATCATCGACTGGGAATTATCGTATGAGAAAATTACCGCAAAATTGATGATGGAATATGCGAGAACGAATGACATCGAGAACAAATTGCAACTCAAAGAAAAGTAGCCCAGCTTGAAAACGTGGGTAAAAGAAACCGAGAAAATCCAAAAACTTAACTTTAGAAAGAAGCAAATGGAAATCAATCGTCTCTATTAAAATAATTTATATTATAACTATTTTCGGGAATGCGGCAAGCACTTTAATTAATGAAGTTTTAATAAGTATAAAATAATTTAAAACCAAATCTACTAAGAAGTTTTGATGGAAAGCAATCTCCGACACAAGCATTTTCAAACTAATGAAATAAATTTTCTATTTTCTCTATTTTTATTTTATTAAAAAAGATCCTTTAAATATATTCGTTAAAAAACTTCTCTATCTTGTGCTGAAGCACAAGAAAAGAAACGAAAAAATTTTTAAGTTGAATATTTTGTTTAGTAAAAAAATTAAAAAAGGCCGTTTTCGTTAATGTACATGCCACACATATGTTCCTGTGCCCTCATTTACATCGACCTATGGAGGGGGAAAGAGACAAAGACAGACAGAGAAAAAATGAAAAGAGGAACAATCATATTCACGCATTATAATATACAAAACAAATAATCGCGTTTTATATATCATGACAACAAAACGTATAATCGAGAGGGATATGAACAATAACGTCGACACAATAAGGCGTCATCGTTTTGTACGATTCACAATTTAACGGGAAAAATGCCGAAAAGAAAAAGCCTATTGTGACTCCGAAAAATTCTTCAATCATGAAAAGTAAGGAGAAAACATATGAGAAGAATCAGGAAAACCATCCATTCCTCTTTCTTTAAATATAATAATAATAAATCAGTTGTACACTTTCGAAGTTTCTCAGAGCCAATTTTTAAAGTTGAAAAGCTTTCTATTATGTCCATTATGCCTTTAAATTAGGTGTCTAGCATTGAGGCTTCTTGACAAATCCGAAAAACTTTTACAACACCCAGATAAAAATAAAGAACTAAAAAGTTTATTTTCCTCCGATTTTTTTGTTTTGTCTTGTTTTTTTTTTTTTTTTTTAGCAAGAATACAGAAAAAGTTTTACATTCTTATGTATATTTACTGTAAGTATAAAATAACATACACCGAGGCATATGCACGTATAAAAAAAGCAAGAGCTTACAACATGCTTTGAGAGATCCATATAACTCTAGTACAAAAAGACAATTGTCGGGGGGGGGGGGGGGTCGATAGCAAAATACATTGTGTGCGAATGACGTTGAAATTGAGATGCTTGTCTTTTAATTGGTTGCAGCTTACGCATATACATGTGTGTAGATGGTTATTACCTACTGCATACATGCTCCGTGCAGAAGCACACGTACGCGTACGTATATATATGTATATATTTTTCATATCCAGAATTGCTTGCTCGCGCATGATGTCTGTTTGTAAGCATGCTGTTGATTGAGTTGATGATAAGTCGAGTTGTATGATACATTATGATGTGAGATATAAGCGATAAGAGATGTTCACTAAAACAACAATAACAATAAGAACACCAACAGAAATAGATGATTGTGTTATTATATTATGAATTGTTGGTTAAAAATGCTCTTGCACACGTGCAAACACACAAGCACACATACAAGTACTCTCTTTTACACACTTGTCATAAGTTGTTAAATGAGTTGACGACTTACACGAACCATCTACGGCTCGCTCAGTAGCTGGCATAAACAAAAGTGAACAGTAAACAACAAGCTCAGGTGAAATGTTGTTAAACTGTTTACACAGGCAGACAAACAGATAATAAAGTTCCTTTTTTTTCTGTTTACGTTGAATGAGTGAGTGATAAGTTGCTGATGACGAAGATGATGATAATGAAAAATAGGCCGGTTTCTGTTGACTGGGTGCGTTCGTGTGTATGTCTGTTTTTGTTTTTGCGTAGGTATCACCGAATCTACACCGATTTTTCAGAAAGCTTATTGTGTGCTCTGTCGACGGGTGACATCAAGAAATTGAGAAACGTATTGTTAATAACAACTTCCCTACTTTGGGAGTGATTTATGTATTACTTAAAAAGAAAGATAAACAAAAACCAGAGCAAAAAAAGGCAGGTAACAAGTTGCATACTCGCCTTGTGGCCCACACTCAAAGCTTACTCACAGTTATTTTGTAGTCTCCGGACTAACTGCTACAATATTTCTATAAGCCCGATAGACGTTTACCCAAAATTTTAATAAATATTTTTTCTATATTTATAATATATTTTTTATATTTTCCTTTTTCATCACTTTTGTGTCTTATGTAAAAACCAGATTCCCAATAGAAAATACTAACAGCCGAATTCCAATAGTAAATGCTAAAAGGAAGTCATGTTCTATTCATTAAGAGTAGTGCAGTTTTTTTAAATTTATATGGTTACCTAAAGTGATTTTTGTTTCCGTAGTATATCGTAAGTTTTAAGTTCGTAGCATTGAGTTGTGAATAGATTATAGAAAATTATTTTCAAATTTTAAAAGTAACTTATTTACACTGACGTGAAGTTAACCCACTGTACATAGCGCACATTTTTCGAACTTGGTGCCCCTGGTAATGTAATTGAGATTTGAATGCTACCAAACGATTAGAGAAATAAGAGAAAAATAGAAATACAAGCGTAAATAAAACAATAAATTATACAGAAATGTTATAAGCAATTAAAAAAAACCGTATAGTACATGTAGCGAAAAGTTGCAATGCACAAAGTGTGTATAAAAACTTTTAACGAACTTCGCCTTGTGAAGATTTTTGATATGATTTAAAGGATATTAAAATCTATCAGAAAAACCTAGTTTCATTAGTCTGATTCCAGTCCAAATTCACAATAACCCTGCCCTCTCTATATACACTAAATGCAAAATGTTGCAAAAATGTTGCTAGTAATATGTTCCATCTTTTATACATCTTATGTTTTTGTTGCTAATGAAAGGTGTTGCTTTGGAAGAATATTTCTCATTTCTTCACGGAAAAAATGTAAAATACAAATTAGAGAAAATAATTTTGATAAAAATGTTTAGGCAATAAATAGATACAGAAAAATTCTGCAAAAATAACGTAAATCCATATGTAAAATAATTTTCGCATGAAAAATCAAAAGTTGAAAATTCTGTTTCTTATGCTCATATATATAATAGTTAAGCAAACGTACGCATAACCGTATACAAGTACTTCTGCTTTTACGCAAATATACTCACGCATGGATCATTTCATATCGAATGCACACACAGATGTTGATAGTGTGTAGTTTTACGCATCCTTATCGTACAAATTTCAGTAAATGCTCTCATTTCAATTCGATTGCCGTCTCTTACGGTCTTGTTCCCTTGTTTGTTCGGTGACTTTAACTAGTGGTTAATAATTTTGCGGCGCAAATATTGCTGGCGACACATCCTATCTTAATATACAATTTTTGTATGCTCGTAATATGTAATATTAAACATAACCCTTATTGTTTACTTTTACAGCTGAAATTCTTGACTATCATTGAAATACTTCATTTGTATAACAGTGTTATTTTTTACTGTCTCTTCTTTGAAATTTGTTGTTTATCACCTCCAGTATATTCATAGGGCTCAGCTCTGACCTCCAAGTATCTTCTGGGTGTTACGATTGATATGGTGTTGCCTTTTGTGCTGTCCATGGACTCGACTTCAACGTACAAGTCGCAATTTGATATACTAATGAAATTTGGTAAATTGACATATTTTCACGCAAGGACGAGCGCTATTGAAAATCGTTCGGATTGGCTCCCTTTTTCGACCACTTCCCACATGACCCAATTTTTACAATTCTTGTTCTTGCTCAAACAATTTAAAATTCCTGTTATTACACTTCATCTTGATAAGCGTTTAGATGAAAAACTATTTAAGTTTTAGAATTTTGCGACAAAAATCACTAAGCACTAGTCTTTCAACTTTCTAAATTAGTGTGAAAAACAAAAATACATATTAAAGATTGTTAATTTTCTAATAAAATGTATAAGCCATAATAGCGAATGTCCGATCTGTACATAAGTTTATATATATGCAAATTTAAATAAATATTTTTCGAATATCAATTCAAATGCAAGGAAAAAGTTTGTTTGTTAAAAAACACTAATTAATATGAATTATGCTTTTGTCAAGCTTTTAGACGGAATGTTATTTCTTTAAAAACCTTCAATAAAATCATTAAACTTCTTTCCATCCATTTGCATGTGCAAGAAACGATCCATATCTGAACAAAAACTAGGAATCTAAACAAAATACACAAACTTTTCGATGAAAATGAACAAAGTACACAAAATTTTCGACGAAAATGAACAAAATACACAAACTTTCCGATGAATCTAAACAAAATACACAAACCTTTCGAAGAAAATGAACGAAATACACAAACCGTTCGTTGAAAATGGACTAAATACACAAACACAATGTGATTTTTCTTTTGAAAAAAACAACTAAATATTTCGCTAAAATTGAAATTATATTGCGTGCATTTTCAAGAAAAATAGACGTAACCAACTAATTTACACACGTGTGAACCCACTCATAAAAATTCGTGTATGGTATTGGTAACTGATTAATCACATAACTGATTAATCACATAAATATGACTACCGGCGCTGGACTATGGTAATTCTTCTAAGTTGTTGAATGGCTTTAGAAATCGAACTATCCGTTCTAGTAACAAATATCCAACAAATATTATTCGTTTTCTGCATCCACAAATTGCATAAACTACCTTCGAGGAAAGCTTACAGCAAATTATTTGAAGGAATGGCTCTTATCGATTATGTGTTGAAACAAGCTCTATACGGAATTGAAATTACTTATAAAGATGAGATAAACGCGTTATAATGGGTAATTTTCTCATTTTTTTAAGGGCTTCTAGGGATCAATATCTGCATATTCAAATCTTCATAAAGTATCTTTGAACGTGCTGTTATTGCAATCTCTTTAAACGTACATATTGAATAAAGGCATAAACATTCATTAGCAACATTACTGCAACATTTTGAATTTAGTATCTTGTGTATATGGAGAAAGCAGGTTTGTGGCGAATTTGATGGTGATGGACCGGGACCAAGGTAATGGAATTAAATTTTTCTCATAGGTTTTAACATCTTTCACGACATATTAAAAACCTATACTTCCGTGAAGTCTCTAAAAATTCTTATAAGAAGTTTCAGACATTGGATTCTTTCAGTATTTGTACAGTAATTTTGGTTGAGATTCAGTCGCAATAACTTAGCTTTTTTGGTCTTGTGTTGGCAGTTAGACACTTAGTTTGCTTTATATGTGCCAATAATATTTAATTTTAATACTTATTTTACATGTTTCTTGTTAATTTCGCAATAAATCGTAACATAGCAAAGACATTTTTAGCGAAAGCACCGACGTTAAAAATGTAGGCTATCTTCACTTTAGTTTATATACTATTGTTTACCAATACTCTGTTGAGTTCACAGACTCTTGCTTTATAACACCGGATAGGAAACTTTTGTCAGCTTTTTCTATCTCCATAATGTTTCAAAAAATTTCCGTTTGCTGCAGTATTTAGCGGTTTTATTCAGACTTGTTTAAACTTAAAATTGTTTTGTGTCAATATGAAAAAGTGAAAAGAAATTTTAATATGCGGTTTTTAAGGAACGAGATCGAGGCATGGTAGCTCTCGCAAAACAATTTTTTTTTTTGGTTCGAAGGTTTCGACGTGTTGACGCCAGTTGGGATTGTGCGATTCAGTTAGGTCGTCAGCAGTTCCACATACCAATTCTCTTTTATTAGATTCCTGCGTCCCTACTTATTTGGGTTGCTAATCCGCGTCCGCTATTAAATATCTAACAAAATTTTCAAACAACAAACAATGAAAACTAGGAAAGGTTTTTTGGTCTATAATCCAAACGTTTTTCTTAACTTCACTTACTCAGATTTTATATAACAAATACCGGAGTCCATTTTACAAGCTTTTCCTTTTAATAGAATATATAAACCTGATAGATTTTATACTTTTGATGACGTAGACGAGTCGACTTGTGTTCAGTGTAGTGCGTGTTTTCTATTCGTCTGCGTTTTTTCAATTGTTTCGGTGTTTTCGGTGTTTTTGTGTATTTAACTTCTGTCTTTTCAGTGTTATTGCTAAAACTGGTTAACGCGGATATCGCGTATGTGCTTTTGTTTCGTCTATATATAATAAAAAATAGAAAACAAAAAAACAAAATAAAAAAAAATAAAAAATTGAAAACATTTGACACTTTTCTTTAGTAGTTCCCAATCTTTTTGCACAGTTCCCAACCCTTTTCAAGTGAGTGGTTATTTCAAAAATAATAATAAATAGAAAACAATAAGGCATAATGGCCCCGGGGCCGCCAGACAAAAACCCGAATAGATTTTATCTATTAAGTGATACATCCCCCCAAAGAAAAACAAGTAAAAAATCAGATTTTCCGGTGTTGCCGATCAGCGATATAACCCCTATTGATAAAAAATATATTGTTATTTCTTCAACCGATGCTCGAATAACAATTTCCCAAATTAACCCTTTTGCTATAAAAAAAGCTCTAGATAGCATTACAATATACATCGACTCCATCTCGATTCTACGCGATGGGAATTTACTGGTCCTCGCTGGGAACCCGCGCGCAACCGAAAAGCTCATAAAGGCCAAATCTTTAGCTAATCTATGTGCTGTTTCAGCTAAACTACATGAGAAACTTAACTCGGTTCGAGGCGTAATTTATGTCCCTTGCTTAAAGCATGTGCCGGAAGATGAAATTGTTCGCGAAATGGGCATTCAAGGAGTGACTGAAGCATATAAATTAACCAAACTGAATGATGACGGAAAAACACGCTCTCCTACAGGAAGGATTATTTTAACTTTTGATCGCTATCGATTACCGCGAACAGTTGATGTGGCGTGGTATAAATGTAAAGTAGAACTATACATCCCAAATCCTATGAGGTGTAAAAATTGCCAACGCCTGGATCATACAGCAAAGAGATGCACTAATGCTGCATCTTGTGCTAACTGTGGTCATCCTCCACATACTGAAAGCTGTACCCGTAGTTTCTGCATAAATTGCAATGATCAACACTCAGCGTTAGACAAACAATGCCCACGTTTTATACAGATGCGCGAAATATTAAAAATCAAAACAGAAAATTACTGTAGCATGGGCGAAGCGCGACGCACATACCGGGAAAGAAATCTGTAGGGAATCTGTAGCCCATGGAATTGGCAAAAGTAATACCTATGCTGCTGTTGCCTCGCAAATCGAGCTTAGTAAGACTTTAACTGCAACTGCTTCCAATGAAAAACCTGTTCCACCATTAACCAAAAATTATATTGCGAAATCGGTTACATCACTTGCCAAAGATAATATTGAAGAAACCAAAGCAACTGCAAATATTAAAAAAATCCAAACAACAACATATATGCTAAAATCTAATAATCTAAATCCTCCAGAATTTCCAGCTCTCAACTTTACCCAACATAGCACAAGTGTTAATGAATCCATTCTTTCATCCCTCAATCAACCTTCAATTTCAAATTATTCACGTGCGCCAACCCGTTGCGCTTCAAATGTACCAAATCACCTAAATACAGATTATTCTGCTGGTAAGAATAAATCATTCACGAAAAATTCCTATAGTGACCTTCTCGACGGAGACGCTGACATGTCAACTTAACCCCCCCTCCACTCTGCTTACATGTCATTACAATTAAATAAAGTTTTTAAAATTCTACAATGGAACATTAAGGGACTTATTAATAATATTGATGAACTCCGTACACTCATAAGTGATTTTAATCCAACCTTTTTATCGCTTCAAGAAACCCATTGTAGAAGCTCTTTTAATCCTATTCCACCCAAATCATATACTGGATACTTCACGAATGCTGATCAAAACTCATATTCCAAACAAGGAGTAGGTGTTTTTATAAAATCAAGTATACCTCACAAACGCATAAATTTAAGCTCAAATATACAAGCCGTAGCGATACAAATAATGTTAAATATAAAATTTACAGTGCTTTCGCTCTATATTCCACCTTCGCAATCGTTTTCTCAGCAAGAACTCTACAGTTTATTCTTCGTACTTTCCCCCCCATTAATTATATGCGGCGATTTCAACAGCTGGAATACAATCTGGGGCTGAACAGTGAACAACACTCGCGGTACTGTCTTAGAAAAGACCTTTTTTCAAAGCAACCTTTGCGTTTTAAATGATGGAAAACCAACGCACTTCTCAACTCATCATACTTTTTCACATATTGATTTAACATGTTGCTCTCCATCACTTCTTCCTTTGGTGTCCTTGTCTATTTCTGATGATCTACATAATAGTGATCACTTTCCAATCATAATCGATCTTAAACTTTCAACGTTTTCTGCTACTCCAGCAAAACAGACCAAATTCCTCCTAGATAAAGCGGATTGGATCAATTACTTCAGACAGGTGGAGTCATTTTTGAACTCAAAGCCATTTAACGGAAACTGCAACCATGATGCTGCTATTATGTCTAAATCGATTCGCACGGCTGCTCATTTTTCTATTCCTCAATCCAACACCTCTTTTAAACGAGCTAGGGGTCCTTGGTGGAACAACACGCTTTCGTTTTTGAGGAAAAATAAAATGGATCTATGACACCGCTTTAAGAGATGTCCTGATCAGAATCACTTGTTATTATACAAAAAGGCCAATGCTCTATTCAGGAAGGAATTACGGAAATCAAAGGCACTTAGTTTCGAACTTTTCTCGAGACGAATTCACAGAAATACATCAATGAAAGTTGTCTGGAACAAAATCAACAGACTTAATGGGACTTCAAACCTGAACGAAATTTCTGCCATCTGCACTCCCAATGGAACTTTAACTGACGCACATGAGATTTCTAATTACTTTGGAAAAGTGTGGTGCGAA